>NC_047503.1:37959195-38101695 GCF_902827115.2 Pseudochaenichthys georgianus
ACACGAGTAGATTTAGCCGAGACCTGGCGGAAAATATGTCTCAAAATTCCGTGTGTGTAAAAAGATGATCCGCGAACAGAGATTTGAGATCCGTGAACAGAGAGTTGAGATCCGCAAGCGCATTTTTGGTCCACAAATACAAATGGATTCACAAATGCCTGATCGAAAGTTGTAAATGTTAAAGAGATATTCACTGATCTTTTTTTTATTTGTGAACATATTTAGCGTATTTGCAGATCCGTTTTACACTTGCAAATGTATTTGTGAGTTTGCAAATCTTTTAAATGCATTTGTGGATGTTGTTTTACATTTACAAATCACATATTTACACACAAATTATTTTTATGTTCACACAAATAATTATGAGACATATCTATGCCCATAGGCTACAGACGGAGTTCACTCCATCACGGAGGGGTAGGGTTGAGGGAGTGGTTTGGGATTGGGCCTCAGTGTCAAACTGCCATCACTAGGGGTATGTGAGTAGGCTTGTTTGAGACACATTGCGGCTCGCCTCGAAAGTAGACGAGAGTAGCCGATCGCAGCCGGGGGAGGTGTCAAAATGCTCGTCTTAAGTCGGACAGCTCGGACTCAGAGTCGGCTTGACTGGCTGGGTTTGCAATGGCGGAAATTGCGTTGGCGTTTTTCGTTGCAGATGAAGTGGATGCAATAGAAATCCCACATGTATTGTATGGAGAATGACATGATCTAAAGGGACTGTGATTGAGAGCAAATTAAATATTTGTTTACAATAAACATGAATATGTCATTGTTTGTTGCATTAAAAGACAATACCATTTTTGATTTAAATGATAGATTGCATTTGTTGCAGCCCTTGCTTGCTGCATAAGTGCAGCTGCTAAACTGTTATCTGAAAAATAATTTACATAATTTAAAATCATATCCAGATTGTTGGAATGCAATTTAGTTGTTTACTCACCATTTTGTAGTCTTTGGGAAATGTCTTGTGAGACTCTTACAGTGATGTCTCCCTGTCCATCACGCAGTGTAAGCACCACAAATTCCATTTTACCCACTGTAGACAAAGGTGATCACTATTGCTTTATATAGGTTTGTTAATTCAGTCATGATGAGGAACCACACCAGTGACTGGGTTCCATAATTAGAAATGCTCCTCCCTCTTAATGTTTGCAAAACTGATAGGTGGACAGGCTACAAATGATCAGTCCCTTCAGATCCGCACACATGAAGCTTCATTAGCATGAATTGAACAGACCTGCTGCTGTGTTAATTCTTTAGCTGCCACTTTAAGCTTTATGATGTGAACAACATGGATGTAATTTGATTTAATCTTGCCATTTTAAATGATGTAATCAATAAATAAGGTTAAACCAAATCATTACATTACAACAGATTTTATTTTAATGATTTGGTTTAACTTAAAGATAAACTTTATTGTTATTGCACATATTACAGGTACTGAGACAACGAAATGCAGTTTAGCTTCTAACCAGGTGCAACAAGCAGTGAAGTGGAAAGTAATGTACACAATCTACAGAATAACATATAGAATGAATTGAATGATGAATAAACAGTGGGGTATGAATACACTAGATATACACTAGCAGCCTGTGAGCAGTATGAACAGTGTGTATGAATATGCTAAGATATATAAAGTATGAAAACGGTAAGCAGTATAGTATAAAATATATAGATATTCATTTCATGATGAAAACATTGTGGAACAATGATGAAAAATGGGAATGGATGTGGACGTAAAAACTGACACAAAACAACAAACTTTTGCCAGCCAATTGGAGAGTTTCATCAGCAGCACGTGGTAACAACCACCAATGAGCGCTCAGCTCGAGATACCAGCGAGCCGTTTCCCATCAAGCATTTCGCTTCCGCAGCTCGTGCAGAGCAACTGTGCCAACTCGCCTCGCCTCGCTCTCAAGGCTGCGGGCGTCTTTGTCCCGCGATATTTCAAAGTCTCATGTGGGCGGGCCTCCAGAGTAAGTCGGACAAAATGACTAACCATCATGCAACGCACCAGCAAGACGTTGATCGCAACTGCGCAGGTCTGCGCAGGTCTTGCTTGTCTCAAACAAGCCTAGTTTCTCTTGGACAGAAGAGCATACAGGATGTCACCCATTTTTGTGACGTTCATAGCTAGATTGTGTCTGTTTATATCTACCACCTTTTTGTTTAAACCTAATTGATTTTATTACCCATCTTAAAACTGTACATATATTGGGTCAATAAATCCGTATTTTTGCACCTCACCCTGCACTCCTGTTTTTTCTGTACCCCTGGTCCTTCACAAACAATCATTGGGAACATTTAAAAACATTCATTTCATCATATTAATCATATTACTCATATCACACAATGGTGTGATGTGAAAAGCATTGCTACTTTTTCAAACTTGGTAAACACGCTAGGAGAAAGTGGTTTCATTAGCTTCGTATTGATTTGTAGATGTGATTTGATGTGTTTTTTTTGTCAAGTTTGATCGCCAAAACGATAGAGAAATGTCTTTTTATGCCATAGTGGAGTCTATATATGATACTTTTGTTCAATAAGCTTTTAGCGCCACTTGGTCCGGCCCTAAACAGCTCTACGTGAATCTGAAATCTCAACGTATGCCGTTTCCATGGCAACGCATCCCCCGCCAAAATATCCGATGTTGTTGTAAGTCAATGGAAAATTGTCCAAACACCACCAGACTTCATATGATGGCTAATGGTCCGGCCCTCAACAACTCTATGTCAATTATGGGATGTCATCATTTGGCGTTGCCATGGTAACGCATCCCTCGCCGTCAAACATCATGTTGTCGTAATTCAATGGAAAATCATCCAAACACCACCAGACTTCAGACTATCATCAATGGTCCGGCCCTCAACAGCTCTACGTGAAATCTGAAATCTCAACGTATGCCGTTTCCATGGAAACGCATCCCTTGCCAAAAAATCCCATGTTGTTGTAAGTCCATGGAAAATGGTCCAAACAGCACCAGACTTCATATGATGGCTAATGGTCCGGCCCTCAACAGCTCTATGTCAATTATGGGATGTCATCATTTGGCGTTGCCATGGTAACGCATCCCTCGCCGTCAAACATCATGTTGTCGTAATTCAATGGAAAATCATCCAAACACCACCAGACTTCAGACTATCATCAATGGTCCGGCCCTCAACAGCTCTACTTGAAATCGGACATCTCAATGTATGCCGTTGCCATGGTAACGCACGCATCCCTCGCCAAAAAATACGATGTTGTTGTAAGTCAATGGAAAATCGTCCAAACACCACCAGACTTCAGACTATCATTAATGGTCCGGCCCTCAACAGCTCTAGGTGAAATCTGAAATCTCACCATTTGTCGTTTCCATGGCAACGCTTCCCTCGCCATAAACCACGGTGTCGCTGTAAATCCAATGGACACGGTCCCATCGTCCCCCAATCTTCACTTTTATATCACCGGTCCATGCCTCAACAGCTCAAAGTGAAATCTGAAATCTCACTGTATGCCGTTTCCATGGCCGTGAAACACGGTGTTGTCCTAATTCAATGGAAAAGGTTCCAAACGGCACCAGACTTCATATGATGGCTGATGGTCCATGTCTCAACAGCTCCAAGTGAAATCTGAAATCTCAACGAATGCCGTTTCCATGGAAACGCCCAAAAATACGATGTTCTTGTAAGTCAATGGAAAATTGTCCAAACAGCACCAGACTTCAGACTTCAGACTATCATTAATGGTCCGGCCCTCAACAGCTCGATGTCTGGGATGTCATCTTATGCCGTTGCCATGGCGACAGATCACCCGCCATCAAACACAACGTTTGTGTTACTGCCGTAACTCCTAAATATTTTGTCCGATCGGCCGAGTCCTCGAGACACCTAGACACACGTCGACGTGCGGACAACAGCCTGCGGAACGTCGAAGACCCGCTCAACGCTGCTTGCAGCTTTAATTATTATTATTTTGGAATTATTAATAATATTGAGAAGTGGGCTTACATATGTGGGACATCGCCCCAATCCCCATAGGTATATATAGATAACTTTTAATAGGAAACTCTGTTTGACATATGTTCAAAAAGTGCTATTTATTCAGAAATAGCACATTCTGAATGACCCATCTCTCTTTATTGGTCACTGTTTGTCTAAACAAGGTCTGACATTGATATGTCGGCTGTGGGCGTGGGCCCCACCGACCCCGCACACATCTCAGGGTGCCCAGGGATAGCCACGCGCAGAGAGTCACCAGCAGAAACACAGGTGTGCAGAAGCAGCAGCAGCAGGAGCAGGGAGGCACTCTCTGTGGTGCTGAATGGAGAGCATGAGGCATGAGGTTCTGGTTCTGGTGGTGTGCATGGAGGGGTTTAGTCTGATTGAGGAGTGCTCAAGTGTGGGAGGATGTGTAAGGCAGATGAGGGTAAAAAAAGCCAGTTCTTGCTAAGTTATTGAGTGTACAGCAGGACCATATAGTGTACATCAGGACCATGTGCAAGCCCACTTATGTATATCATATATCAAAGCCAGTTCATGCTAAGTTATTGAGTGTACAGCAGGACCATGTTGACCACCGCATGTTTGTGGAGAACCTGGCGCTAAATCACTTGCAGACGACCTTATTCTGGGTCTGGGTTTCGTACGTAGCAGAGCAGCTCCTTCGCTGCGATCTATTGAAAGTCAGCCCTTGATCCAAGCTTTTGTCGGCCGTGGACGTGGGCCCGACCCCGCACACACCTCAGGGTGCCCAGGGATAGCCACGCGCAGAGAGTCACCAGCAGAAGCACAGGTGTGCAGAAGCAGCAGCAGGAGCAGGGAGGCACGCTCTGTGGTGCTGAACGGAGAGCATGAGGCATGAGGTTCTGGTTCTGGTGGTGTGCATGGAGGGGTTTAGTCTGATTGAGGAGTGCTCAAGTGTGGGATCATACACGAACAACATAACGGGTCAGGGTAACGCAACCCTATTACAACAGAGATCAACAACCTATAACCGGGCCTATGCACAGAATGCAGCTATTCAATACTCATTCTTCTTTAAGAATATGAGCATGTCTACTCAGGGGAGAGGCGGGTGCAGAGGCGATTCACAATCAGGCCAGCTGTAGAGAAGACCCTCTCAGCTGGGATTTGGGCATAAGATGAGGTTTGAGTCTGCGTGATCTGCGTGTAGGGAGGGGCAGCAGCCGTATCATTGGCTACAACTAGTTAGATCTGATGGATTTGGACATAAACGCGAGTGAAGTATAACCGGATGCTAGAGAGAGATCAGCACCTGCAGCTCTGCCCGCTGTGAGGGACCGGTGAGCAAAACACACCTTTAGACCCAACACATTTAGCTATGGCACTGTCGTATACATTGAATTATTCCATTTCATCATATGTAATCAACTTAGGCACCCCTCCCAAAAAAAAAATATTGTCTGCAGTGTTTTTCTCTAGGTTTCTGACTCTGTTTCTGCTAGCTCCATGTGTGTGGGGAAAAGTCAAGCCCTGCCCTGTGAAGCACAAGAGCAGAGCATATTAATGACTGAGTGAAGCTGTAGCAGCGCTCATAGAATGAATATATGGGAAACACTGGCTTTGGGTAGGCCAAAATGATTTATTAAATACATTTTTATTTTTTTCTCCGCCACATTAGGTCTTTCGGGGAAAGAGACAACATTTGTTTTGGTTTCATACATCTGGGATTTTGAGTGTGATACAATACTCAATACTACACTGTACAAGTGTTTGTCCACTGCTTTAAAGTCAAAACTGCTCCACCAATCTGAATCTGCTCAAAGATTGTAGACCAACCCTTTGAGAGACTATATCAATCGACCTACCATAATAACATATGCAGGTTGGCCAACAACCTCATCTCTGACCCTAACCATGTCCTGATCAGCGAATATGAATTGTTACCATCAAATCGGAAAAACTGGGTCCCACGATATAATAAGGTTAGACTGAAGCTCTCCTTTGTTCACCGGTCAGTCAGTCGAAGTTAAATCCCAGGTCAAATGTACGTTAGAGGGTCTCGAGCATGTTGTCTTCAGTGATCATGATATCATGTTTAATGTTTGTATCTTGTCTTAAAAAGTTATCCTTGTTCATGTCGCAAGTGGAGCTGCAACTTCATGTCAGACTTGAGCTGACATGAAGTTGCATAATGTAACGTATTGTGTCGTATGTATTGTAACCCAGCGTAACGCAACACAACGTAATGTCATGTATCGTTACGTTTCGTAACGTATTGTACTGTATCTATCTTAACGTAACGTAATTGAATGTAAGGTGCCTATCGCATCGTATTGTATAGTTTTATATAGTTTTGTATCATGTCCTATTGTTTCGTATCGTATTGTTTTGTATGATATAGTATCGAAGGATATTGTATTGCATTGTTTCATATCGTATGATCAAACACAATACAATTATCACTTCGTCCTTCATAGGACAAAGGGATAATTACAGAAGACCGAAATGTAAGGAAGAGAGGGAAGATATCTGCCAGCTGTACTTGGTTGTTTGAATCAGAGCTCTCAGCTTGGAAATAAGAAACCCCCTTGCATTTGAGCATGCTTCATTGACAACATTGGATTTTAGGGTTGTCCTGTCTCATTGTATTCCATTCTCTTTTCCCCCCTTTTCTGTTTGTTTGTCACTGAGTTTCTGTGTCTCTCTCCTATAGTGCGCCTGGCGTTGTGGAAGAAAGGGCTGATCGGGGGCTTCTGTCTGCTGGCGCTGTCTGTGTTGGTGGTGGTGGTTGTGCTGTGCTTCAAATCCAAGAGAGGTAGAGAGACCTACAGTCCTGCAGCAACTCAGCCCTCATATATCTAACTATGTATCAAACTTCCCTCACCTACTTCCTCCTGCTCCTCTTCTCACCTCTCCTCTCTTATTGTAGGTAAAAGAGAAGCAGCTGCTGAATTGTCAGTGTGAGTTGGCCAAACTACTTGCTTCCTCTGAATGTGACACATACTGTGGAAGTTAGTGACAGTGTATCTAGTTGTATTAGCTTGATAGATGAGGGCCTATTCGTTCGTTTTTTTATTGAAGTCCTTTAAATAACCAAACTGATTGTTTTTGCAATAATACAAGAACTCTCTGCAAAACCACAAAATGCCTTACTCCTGTTTAAGTGAACGTGATTATTAAAAAGGTGAATAGGTGCAGGATGGCAGATATTGTTATGTTGGGTCAGAGCCCTGTCTCCTGACTCAGCAATATTATATAATAAATGTTACTTTTAAACCCCTAAGGAATATTGCAGCAGAAAGCGATTGCGCCATAAAAAGTCTGGCCTAAAGTTAAATGGTGCAGTATTTTCCAACTAGCCAAAGGCCCATTATTCTGATATTAAGATGAGCCTACAGAGGAGGGGTTACGCCCTAAAGAACCATGACCTTTTGAAATATGTATGAAAAATAGATTAATAAATGATGGTAATACAGTACTAGTGCACATTAGTAGTGCAGTTAACTGCACAATGAATATATATTCACTTGTAGAGTTATATAATGTAATAAATAAGAACGGTTGTTGGCAGAATAAAATATGAGATCAAAAAACCTTATCGTTCCCCCACCAGGAAAAATAATAGCAGCTCAAGAGCAAAAAATGAATGCAACAAATAACAGCGCATTCCTTATCTGCAATTCTCCCTTGTACAGATATTTACGTCATTGATATTGAACCTATAACTATCAAATAACACATAGTGTGTAGCATTGTGATTGTGAAAAACAATTTAAATGATATGAATATAATCTATCAATATATATATATATAATTTGCAAATAAATGTACAGGAAAACAGAAAATGTACAAAATCTCCCAAACTTAAAGACCACTGATATGTGCATTATAAGTTTGTATCAGAATGTGTTACATATCGTTTTTACAGCATGCATATTCTTAAGATCATTTTGGCTTGAATCGTTTTTTCCTTGACACCACTGCCCAAGTCTTATTCTGGTTCGTCTGCTGCTCAGGAAACCGTTTGTGTTACCGAGCGTCTTCCTCGAGTATTTTGAGGTTTTGCTCGAGTAAAAATTAGGATTAGCAGCTAAACAGTTAGTATATGGATGAAAACAGTTTAAACTCAGATTTTAATTTATTCAGGAGAATTTGTGTTCCACACATTTGTGCTCCTATTGGCTAGCACTCCAACACATTGTAAGTGATAGGCTAAAGGGGCGGGACATCTCTGAAAAGAGGCAGTATGAGAAAAATTAAGAGCTTTTTGAACATTAAAGCGTGGAGACATGTCACAGTAGAGACACTACATACTAATATCAATCTGAACATGATAAATCATCGTTAACTGAGATTAGATTTCAGACTAAGGTAGATTTTGTAATAAGACCCCAACATAGTAAATGAATCAGATGTGACGGTGTTAAAGGCGGTGCTCTGTGTCAGCAGGGGTCAGTAGAGTACGCTGAGCTCAACAGTGAACCACCTGGGATCAATCACTTCCCTCCAGAGATCCACCACCACCAGGAGCTGCCCGTGGATTAGTGATCGGTCCCATTCCCACCCCCAGCTTCTTCACACACTTTGTTTTTAACTTTTCTACATTTCCAACCTGTTGAATAATTCAACACTACCTAAGCTGTAAATATTATTTTGTAGCAATAAAGGCATTTCCTTGTGTGTTGGTGTGTTTGTATTCGTGTTTAGCAGACCATTACCAAGAGATGATGGAAACACTTTATGATGCTAATGTGTACAAATGCAATTTAAACATGTTTTTATTTTTAAATGCACTTTTTAACATTCATATTCATTTATGACTAGAACCACAACACATTTTAGAGCAATATTCGATATGACTCATGAATAAGCCACATAAGATTTTACTTAAATTATATATAAAGACAGTATTTATGTTTGTGAATGCTATCTAAATATAATTTGTTAATATCAATGAATATGGTGATTATGTTTTTTAGGTATTAAAATACATGACTGCAGCTTCTTTAGTTTTTATTCACCAATAAATACTGAAATAGATCCAGTTCAATTCAAATACATCGATACAATTCAATACATTAATCTGTTACATTAATTACATTCAATATATTTAGTGCAATAACTACAGTAAACCTCTTGCTTGATACAGTATTAAAAACCTTCTACTCAATAAACTAACAACTGTGCCATATACATAACTACTACACTAAGACAAAATAAAATAAATGTGTACTAAATAATCATGACAACAACTTAATGGGATTTTTGTGAACTTTCTCAAGTGTAGTTGTCATCTTAGCCCTCCTGATATTCCAGAGCGCTGAACATGTCTTCCTCGTCCTGGCAGTGCTCCTCTAGGCTGATCTCAGCCAGGAACTGATCCAGGCTGAGTTCCTCATCATCGACGATCTGCACCCTAGCCATGCAAAGCACAAAGAGGTCAGCAGAATAAAAGATATACTTTGGTTTTTAACCTGCTGCTCCTCTCTGCCACGAGACTAAAGGAAGTCTTTACTTCACCTTTTCTGCAAATGTAAAGGCAAAACCCAACAAATAAGACGAGATAGATTTGTACCTTGGCGTTGACGGTCCTTGGTCCATTTCTCCCAGTTGTCCTTTTGACACCTCGTGAACGATTGCCACGCCAATACAGTTTCCCAAGACGTTGACAACACTGTTGCAGCGGTCTCTGAAAGACACCAACAGACCATGAAAGTTGAGCAGATGTTCTGATTTATTTTTGTTTCTTTGATCCATTTGCACTTCAGCTGGCCGACCAAAAGGACAAAAGAATGTTAGCTGGTTAGCGAACCATTCCGCATAAAGCATAAAAGAGATACATAACATATCTGCTAACAGAGCACTTATATACTAATAAAGGACTGGCTTATCTATAGCCAGTTGAGTAGCACTTGAAATACTTGGCTCTATGAAACCTGATGTACTTATATGATTCTGTTTTCTTTAAGGTTGTGTCTTCCTGGTCGAATGCACTTATTGTAAGTCGCTTTGGATAAAAGCGTCAGCTAAATGCAATGTAATGTAATGTAATATCTTAACTGACCATTGACTGTTTAAAAGCGGTCAGGACAAATTTGCTCGGTCAACAAAACAAAACATGCATAAACATTTCAAGAAAACCAGTGGTATAATGTGTTGAAGTACATTTACTCAAGTATGTACTTGATTTTGGAGTATTTGTACTTTACTTGATTATTCTTATTTTATAAGCCAATATTGTACTTTTATTCTGCTGCATTTATCTAACAAAATATATTACTAGTTACTTTACAGATTCTGATTATTCGCCAATAAGAAATATAAATAAAGTAAAATATATAATTATATAGATATTATATATTATCTTAAGGTTAAGATATTCAGTAGTAGTATATACAGTAATTAAAATAAGCTCCACGTTTACTAGCTGTGACAAACAAGTGAATGCATCAATAATCACAATCCAATATTTAAGCGATGTAGCTCTGAATTGAGCTACATCGCACAATAAGTACTTTTACTTTTTGTTATTCAAGTATATTTTAATGCCCATACTTTTGTACTTCTTCTTAAGCAATATATTAATTGCATGACTTGTACTTGTAACTGGTGCACCAGTCAAGAAACAGAAAAGGCAGCTCCAGTCATTTCTACATGACTTGTGTTAAACTTACAGGAGCCATTCTACAATCACCAGAATGGTGGCTTCCTTGGCAGGTAAACCAACGGCCATCAGAACAAACATCGTGGTCATTCCTCCAGTAGCCGGGATCCCTGAGGATCCTATGCTGCACACTCCTGATGTCAACCTGCAGATCAAACAGACACATAGAACTTTACCAAGTCTATTCCTTTTAAATGTCTCATCTTGTACACTTTTAACCAATATTATAAAAATGCTCAGAGTGCACAGAGTGTGTGTCTGTGTGTGTGAGAGAGAGGGAGAGTGTGTGTAGCGAGAGAGAGAGAGAGAGAGAGAGAGAGGGAGCGAGAGAGAGAGAGAGAGTGTGTGTGTGTGTGTGTGTGTGTGAGAGAGAGAGAGAGAGTGTGTGTGTGAGAGAGAGTGTGTGTGTCTGTGTGTGTGAGAGAGAGGGAGAGTGTGTGTGGCGAGAGAGAGAGAGAGAGAGAGAGAGAGAATGTTTAGTGCGAATTATTAGTGCGAATGCATTCGCACTAATAAGCCCCTTTAGGGTTTATTCCAAACACCCTGTCAAGGCTCCTTTTTACTCCAATGTCCTGCACACTAAATATTATCACTTCTTAACTTGCTATGGTGATGATGGTATGATTTTGAGTGGCTTACGTAATAGCGATTAACTGGCCGATTTTCAGGTGGATGTGGTTGATTTGGGTAATGAAGATGGCTGCGGCCACCTCATAAAGGGCAGTTCCATCCATGTTGATGTTGGTCCCGATGGGCAGCATGTACTGAGTGACACTTTTGTCGATCATGAGTCGGCTCTCACAACATTGAGTAGTGAGTGGTAGTGTTTTCACGCTGGGAAACACACAATGCATGCTTCCTTAGTGAACATATTAGAAATGTACATCTCAAAGATATGCTTGCACATCTAATGATGAATGTTGAAATATCAGCTCTGTGGTACATCATCTCACCTTGACGAGCTGACCAGTGCCTTCTTTAAAGCGGGAACAATCTCCTTGATGACGTCATAGGGGTTACATCTCGTACACAGGAAATAGGTCAGAGGCAAAACTATTGTTGAGTGAATTATGTGCCTGAAACACACAATGAATGCACAATTAATATGGAATCATCTGATATAATTGCTGACAGTTTGTCTACACAATGCAGCTGCCGGGCAAGAGTATTAAAACGACAAGACTGTAACAGCAATCCCAGGGTCTCAGGAAGTGAGCCGAGCATGGCTGCCTTCTGCTGCTCATGTGTGTTTTGGTCTGGTTACGTATAACCAGTAGCTTTTGGTGGATACAATTAACAAATGTGTTGCTTTAGCTTACTGTAGCTTGATGACTCGTTAAGGCTACAAGTGAGGGTAAATTAAATACCTGATTGATATATTATTTAACGCAAGGCTACTACTTTTTACCAAAAAAGGTGGAACATACCCAATAATAACCAGTGCCATGAACTTTCCAATTTGAAAGATAGTTGTCACGTTATCATACTCAATAACATAGCTTGTGGTCAAGAACAGCACTCCAACTGGCAAGAAGCTGAAAGATAACAATGACATGAAAAATATGTAGATATTAGTTCAAAAGAAATCAGCTATGTTTTTGTCATTGAAGAAAATGATAAATCAACATAATAATGGATTCATATCGTTGGACGCCAAAACCTGAAAAACGGTCTAAAAGCAAAAGTAACAGGTAAAAGTTCACTAAAACTGTGAGCAGAAAAGGAAGTGGAATTTAACTGTATTTCTCGTTTCATAAGGTTTGTTGTACGAGCTTACCTCAGTATCATGTCGACAATTATTTTTGTGGCCTCGTTGAGGGCTTGAAAGACATCTACAAGGACTTTCCCATCTTTTCCAATCCTGTTGAAGATTATGCGGAATATTAAAGCCCACACAATCAGGCCCAAAATGTTGGTTCCATCGACATATTTGACCAACAGTCGTATTTCTGTCATATTCTGTAACAAGAGAAAAATGTCATAGCAAAATGATCATGAATCAAACATCAACGTCTTTCATGTGAACTTCAAAAAACAATCTTCAACAGTGACCAGGAATTTTTTTTACCGTATCCACGCTAGAATTGAACTCATCCGATTCAATTTCATATTCCAACCTATCAGTCTCGTACTACAAAAGATAAATAAAGTTTTAGCAACATTAATAATACAAATGAGCAGTTTGTCCTAATTGAAGCATACCTGTCTGAAGCTAGCCTGAATCAGGCATTTAGGCGCCATGTTCCTGTGAACAAAAAACAAGTCACACCATCAGTATGTTTGGAAATGGTGAAACAACCAAGGAATTGTGTCTTAATCAAGGACATTATGCAACACTTCTGTATTAAATGACTTAGTTGAATACTCGAATCTGATTTGGGCATCCAGCAGTCTGCTCTTTTCGATAGCAGACAAGTCAAGGGACAAGTGGAGTCGTATCAATCCGCAGAAAGGAGAACAGTCCATTTAAAGGCAGGTGTCTCCTCCATTGGAAAACCCTATGGAATACTTTTTATATATACATTTTTAAATGAGCAGAGAGCATGGAACTTTGGAATTATGGCGGCAAAGCTGTCCCCATTAAAGAAATGAAAAACAAGGTTTCAGGGTGATTCAAACCCCCTCCATAGCCCTGTCAGTTGTTTGTGTTGCTATAACGGCCAGTTCGCTGCACATGATCTGCACTGAAGAACACCTGAAATACTAAATACTAAAGGAGACGATGAATGGATTTGAGTTCTCTAAATGTTTTAGCTGTTTCTGACTTAAAAGCCTTGCTGAACTGAATATGCAGGGAAAGCAGAAATGTTCTTCTCACCTTATGATGTCCATCAAGGAGTCAATATTGAAGAAGGGCTCAATGTCTTCTGGGTCTTCTCCTTCAACAGAAGGAGAAGACCCTGGTTCGAACATCATCACCAGAAATATCCCTGCAACACAGAATCCATGGTGGAGCGTGAGAATCCAAAACACCCCGTTCATGTGAGAAAGAGCACCAGCAGCTCCATTGAACACAATACTATATGCAGGTTTGAACATCATACTGTGAATGATTCATGTTTTTTTAAAGGGGCCTTACTAATTTTCACATTCCTATGTGTTGCCTCTACTCTAACAGTCTCCATGCTTTAATGTGCTGCAGCACCTCTTTTCACCCTCTGTCTGAAACCAGAGCCCAGTCTGCTCTGATTGGATAGCTGGCCGGCTCGCTTGTGATTAGTCAACCACTCAGAGATGTCCCGCCCCTTAGCCTATCATGTACAATGTGTTGGAGCTCTAGCCAATAGAAGCTTCAGGCTACACTACCTTTGTATTTTATACTCAGATTAGGCTTCTGATTACAATTTTACAGGTAACTAGTAATTGTAACAAATTACATTTTTAAGTAACCTTCCCAAACCTGGAAATAAGTCAATATGTAACCTTGTTGATATAGCTGTATTACAACGGTCAGAGTGAGTTCTAAATTGCATATTTACACGCTCAAGTGAAAAGCAAAGGAAAACTTCAAATGCCATGTGCAGCAAATGTGAATAAAAAGAAGCCAAAGTCTTGCTCTTACCGATGGACAAAGACATGAGAGTGGTTGAGAGAAAGTATGCTGTTGCACGTCCAGCGATTACTCTGTGAGCCTTAAAACCAGAAGCACCTGGAAGAAACAACAACATGAGCAACAGGACGCTAAAGTCATGAACAACTCCAGTTCAGGAGTGATATTTAAAACCTCTGTGAGGAAGATAGAGGCACATAAAGTATGACATCTCTAAATAGAAACCATTGGTGTTAGACATGTCAAACATTGTATTATTCACATAATCACGGCTTGTTTTAAATGCTAAACTTCTAAAGTCCATTTCAGGAATGTTCAAACTTTATGAACATTCTAATCCCTCTATGATCTGATACAAAAGCAATAACCTCCAACTATGATATCAGTGCTATAATTCTTCTTCTGGGCAACAACTTATATATTTTATTTTAAATATTATGTGCATGACGTGTTTTATTTTTATTTTTACTTTGTCTCTATCTATACTTTTGCTGTAACAATTATAAATGTCCCCTCTGTGGGACAAATAAAGGAACTCTGATTCTGAGAATTCAAAACTGCAATGGCTAAAAGTTCATCTCGGGTAGAAACTTTATTATTAATTACAGTAAAAAAATACAAAAATACAAAACCTGACAGTATTCAGTTCTTTGAAATGAATCTGCAACTAAAGATTATTTTGAAAATGGATTCATCTGAATATTTTCTCAATTGATTAATCTATAAAATGCCATAGAAAAGTGAAATATTTATCAAAGTCAAAGGTGATGTCTTTAAAAGTTTAGTTTTGTCCGTGTCAATCCCACACTTATTCACTTTATTATGATATGAAGCGAGAAAAGCAGGACATCTCTGTATTAGAGTCTAAAAACTGGCCGATTTTCCATAAAAATGACAGTTCTTCTTTGGAAATGATAATAATAATATAATATGTGTTATAAAAATACCACAGCGTAAACAGATGACAGGATTTAACTGTACATGCATAAGGAAATTCATGAAATAGGTGAAGTTCTGGGTCAGATCATTTAAAGAGGATAACGGGTGTACGAATGAGGGGTTTGAATATGTATTGGGAAAGCTTGAGGGCTCACCCCACACCCAACTGAATCCCTGTAATGGAGTAAAGCCTCATTCACCTCTCATTCTAATATATGGGATAAATGGATATCTACTTCTTTAATGGAAGGTCAAATATGGACATGATAACACATTTTTTACCAGAATAGAACAGAACCTCATTCTTCGTGAAACAATTGTACATTTAATCTGAACAATCCACAGAGTAACACAGTAGACCATTTTATTCTGAACTACTTTCTAACACAGAAATCGTTCAGGTCATTTTGGAGGCGATCGCGTGTCATAAAGGTGGCTCAGTGCCAATGAATGGCAAGAAGGAGAAAAGGGGCAGTACAAGCCTACTATATGTTGTAGCTTTCAAAACACGAATAAGCCTTTGCAAAAGATCAAAGAAGCAGGATGTATTGTTATCAAGATTGTTGAACATTAAACAACAATTCTGACATTTTAAGGGGAGGTTATAATAATGTTTTACTCAGACAAGTAAAAAGTAGAATTCCAGAGCAATAAAAATGCACCATTGATCAATCCATTAAAGGTTGGTCTGATCTAACCAGTAGCTTAAGTTGGCTGATTTTAGCAAACTTTAGGTTAACATTAATAAGTAGGTTTATCGGCAACATTAATCTACTTGTGTTAGTTCTAGCATTTACCATGCTGCTGTAATTGTGACTTGTGGCACTGGAGCTCTTCATCACGAGTTACGCTCTCCTTAATTAAGGGTATTAAGGTTATAGGAGCAGTATGTTCCTTTGAACCCTTACATGTGTTTTGTATCATGTGGGATACAGTCATTTGAGAGGTTGCGTCCATGTGTAAATGGGTGTGATAACAGTGTAATTATTACAGTCTTATATGGGTGTAATATTGGTGTTACATGGCTGTAGTATCTGTTTAATAAAACAGCGGTGTAATAACAGTATAACATGGGTATAATCTGGATGTAATACAGATGTAATAATGGTCTAACATGGGTGTAAAAGGGGTGTATACATGTGTTTAATTTCAATTAAATTAATCATGGGTGTAATAATATTATAATAGGGGTGTAATAACAGTGTAATTATGGTGAGAAATGGGTGTAACTTTGCTGCTACATGGTGTGGTCGAATAACAGTGTAATGTGGGTGTAATATTGGTTTAACGTGGTATAGGGGTGTATTATTGTGTAATATGGGTGTAGTCTTAAAAATAGCAATCAATTACTTTTCCAACATTTTTAAATTGTGAATGCACACAATTGTTCACCTTATTTTATGAGCTAACAGTGTGAGAAATACTGCTGTGGCTTACCTGTTATCAGATTGGTCAGAAGGAGAGGCACGGTCATCAGCTGAACCATCTGCATGAGGATTTCTCCCGGGAAGCCGATGTACTGCTTGTCGTGCTCTGAGATGTGGATGTAGAACTTGAGAAACAAGCCCGCAGTTATACCTGTGAGACAATTTTCGGAGATTTTTTTTAGAAATGTTTCAAAGAAAAGGTTTAAATAGCTGGGAACCGCAATTTAGTAATACAATAATACATCTTTTCACCACTTCAGCCATCCATAATCATTTGGGGGAAATTTGTAGAGCACTTTCAATTCTTCAACAAAGCTCCATTACCATTAAAACCTTATGTTAAAGTCAGGTTAAATGTAGCTCTTGAATAATTATATGTAATTAAAAAAGGTCACATGATTATAGAATTCCTATTTCTTGATCTTTGTTTCCATGTTTATATTGACTGTATTGAATTTGTATGTTTTGGCGTTGGCTCATTTTATGGCTGGAACACATTTAGACTGGGTCATTAAGTTGTATTGTCCATAAAATCCTGAAAATGCCCAAGATTATCTCCGCAACCGTTTTGTTTTCTCCACAACTGAAGATGTTGGATTTATTGTCATAGGGTGGTTAAGACACACGGTACATATTCACATTGAGGAAGCTGGAATCATAGAAGTTCAATTTGTTCTCTTAAAAAAAATACTAAAATTGACAATCGATTATTTTAATAATCAACAACTAACGAATATATCTATTCAACTTTGCAGTTCTAATGCTGTTGGACTGTCCGCTGGATTTATCCATCTGACACATTGTCAATCACTTGAACAAGAAATGTTGCTGTATGCAAGAAAAACCATTAAAAGTGGAACGGCAACAATAGAACTTGGCAACATTTTCATTAAATTACATTCTGTAAAATGTGTAAAACCACTAAAATATATATATAATCATTCTAACCTGTTCATCTCAGTTATGTCAATGACTATGTCAAAATGGATTACATGTTCTTCATTCATAACTGCTAATAATGACTTCTGATGTATCTTCATAAACTGTACTAATGTCATACTATCAGGCAGAATGCCATGACCTTAAAAGTTAAATATTAAAGTGTCTCTTGTTAAACTAAATGGGCGGTAGACATTTGACATGGGGTTATTATTACCATGGCAACTCTTTTAACAGCTCTGTAATGATTTAAATTGTCTACTGGAATTAGATTTAACCTGGAGAGACCATTTGCTACTCTACTACATTTGGAAGCAAATGTTTTACTTTTTACTCCACTATATTTATTTTACAGATTCATTTAGTTACAGGATGGTGTGGTTGCCTTGGTAACAGGTTATTGTTATGACTTGATTATGCAATGGAATCCTTGGGGAAAGAACAATTTCCTCAGTGTTTTATACAGTTTGATTATACTGATGTTGTCATTCAAATATGCTTTTAATATCTTTTACATTTTTTATTTTATTTCATTTAAGGTTTGTTTCTAATTTCAGTAAAAAGCCACTTCTAAAGCTTTAAATGTGTAACACACTGTAAGAACTAAAATATTGCCAAGTAAAACTGTTCTAATATCTAGTCATAATATGTCTTTACACTTGCTATAAGATTTAAGAAGATGAAACCATTTTTTTAAGCTGCTGTGGTATTTGTAAAAGATGGATCATCTTGTTTCAAGAAATGAATCTTACTTGATTTTAATAAACAGTTGTATTGGAAACACTAACACAATAACATCGAAAACGTTTCCAATCATTTCCTGATCCTGGTAAAATATAGTTCTAAATAATTGTTCAACAAATCTTCCCAAGCAAATGTTCACTTGCCATATTGGCAGGTTAAAGAGTGGAAGTGAAAACACCTTATTTTTATTATAATTTAACTTGATTTACGGGCAGCATTTTTCCAGTGCACAGTCTCTGCCCCTGAACGGCACATGCCGTGTCTACATAGACGTTAACCGTTATATAGCATTACTAAATAATAAATAATAATTCATTTATTTTATATAGGCGCCTTTCAAGGCTCTCAAGGTCGCCGTACAAACACATAAAAACAAGATACACAATACCTAACACCAGCATAAGAAACATAAACAAGACAATGCAGTATATAACATATCAAATAAATAAAACAGAGGATGTGTGATGGATAGCGATCAGGGTGGATATGCGAGTGTGAAGAGATATGTTTTGAGGCGTGATTTGAAAATGGGGAGAGAGTCAGTGTTGCGGATTTACTTCGATTTCCAAACAAAATAAAGTTGGTAAAATAGCTATGTAGTTTCTTATCACCTACCCAGGACCACAGCCGAGATAACTGCAGCCAGATAGCTGTTTTGAAGCACGGCATCCCGGCATTTCTTCACTAGGCCCCGGCCGTTTCCGAACCCTTGTTCAGGAACGTCAGTCTCCATCTTCCTACAGTCTGGTTGTTAGCTAAAAGTAAATAAACAGATATTAGCGTAAGCACAATTCTGAAATCATATTTAGATAATTTAATAATAAACATTCAGATTACATTTATAACAAACTGACATATTAACTAAAGCTTACTCACCAACAAGTTAAAAAGAGCTCAGCCTGGCTGTTGGCTGAAACTAAACAAACTGACATTCCAAAATACTTAACTGATGCCAAACATTCAGAGAAAACCGTTCAAACGTTTTTTTTACTGAAATAAAATGTATACATTTGACAGAATAGGTTACTCACCAGAACAGATAAAGTGAGGTCCGTAGCACCAGAACTTGTTTTAGTGTTTTTATTCAAACTTCATTTCTAATAGACCTAACGTGATCTATGAAACTCAACAGATCAGGCTCCATGGCAACCCTGAGTCCCTGACACATTACACGTTATGTTATGTAAAACATTCTCATTCTGTTCAATTGTATTTTCTATGAATAATATCTGTCTGCAAAGTAGTTAATATTGTAATGTTCCTTGTATGTACCGTTAGGGGGCGCCATTGCACCAATACTATCAAGCAGTCATCCTTCCTCCCCTCACAGGTGTTTTCGGTGCTTGTTGGTTAATATCATGTTCGTCATTCAGATTGTCTATTGTAACTTTATTATGTGAACATGACAATTATGCAGGTTTGGGGAGAAACAGATTACATATGGGATTATCTCTTCTCAGGATACAAAAAGGCAATAAAACTGTATCGCTTTGCAGTTACAATTAACATAGAGGTTACTGGTAAATTTGTATTTAAAGGGGATCCCTTGAAGGATTATTACATCATTCATTACATTTTGAAATAAATATAAATAGACTATAATGTCAGACGTACTGCCTGAAATGTATTCTTTGGTTTTTATGTAGGCGATTTTTCTGAGATTGAAGGTGTAGATGCTTTAGATAATTGAAAGCCCAGACAAATGTGTGATATTCGACCACAATAATTGACCTGATTTGACATTCCATGTACGGACTCCTGTTGGGGAAGAACATTGAAATGCACTACAGCAGTGGTTCCCAACCTTTTTTGAGTACTGTACCGCCAAAGCATTTCAAGCCAACCTAAAGTACCCCCTACTACGCAATCAATCGTGGTGATCCCCAGGATATATTTAATAGTCTATATATTGTGGCAGACTGTGTGTGTGTGTGTGTGTGTGTGTGTGTGTGTGTGTGTGTGTGTGTGTGTGTGTGTGTGTGTGTGTGTGTGTGTGTGTGTGTGTGACCCAATCAGACAATTAATCTGACACTTAAATCATATTCAATCATAACTAATCATATACATTATAATAGCCATTGTTTAAAGACTTTTTAAAAAGAAGTAAGGTATCTCACCAATTAATGTGACACTTGAGCCTGTTTCTCCCTCATCAGTTTTGTGAGTCTGGGGGAGATTGTTGCAACAGCTGTGACCAGGTTATTCTCCAAGTTGAGTCTGTTCCTGTGTTTAGTCTTGATGTGGGTCATGGCGGAGAATGTCACCTCACACAGGTATGTGGACCCAAAAGGCAACAGTTCATTCAGGGCATGTTTCCCCAGGATACTCCTTCTCCACACCACACCAGAACTGTGTCAGTGGTGTGCTTGAGTACCTCATCTTCAGGCTCCTATCTGAGGACACATCTATGAGGTCTTCTTGCAGTCTGGCGGGAATGCTGCTGTTAATGCACGTCACAAATGGATTACGCACCCAGTCCAGTGTGGATGACTTGTTGTCAATATCAGGGAAGTAGGAGTTGAACTCATTCTTGAGCTTGGACAAATGTGTGTGTACTATTTTCACAATTGGAGCTCTGTCACATTCACCAGTAGCAATGTATGCGTTCAGCTGCAGGAAACAACTTGTATCCCCTTTTTCACATTTGCTCTGCCAGAGCTTGATCTTCTTCATGAATCCACACACTTTGTCATACAAGCTAAGAATATTTGTGTCTTTACCTTGAAGAGAGATTCAGCTGGTTGAGTTTGCTGAAAATATCAGAGAGGTATCCAGGGGCGGACTGGGACTACAAATCAGCCCGGGACTCTCGACCGGCCCACTTCGGTACCGCCGGCCCACCGCGGTACCGCAAGTAAATACCGCTAGTAAATACCGCTAGTAAATTGTCGGGGGGACTGGGGGGGTAGACAATTTACTAGCGGTAGACATTAAGGGTAAATAATGTGGACTTGTATTATCATTGGCCCCACCATTGTAACCACTGGCCCGGAGCATTCGTCCAAAAAAAAATCGACTAATAATGAAGAAAATTAACACATTTGTTGCAATAGTAATGTATGCACTAACGACATTACTACTTGTACTACAACATTTTAATCATCAGTTCTTCCTCATTTTCCTCAATTGTTCATATTTGGTTTATTAAAATAATGATATTGTGGTCATTGTTAAAAAATGTCTGCTATTATTATTATTTGTATAATGCACTTTCTGCCTTCCTGTCATTAGGAGTTAGACATGTAATGGCTATGTAATAGATTTGATTAGCACCTTCATTATCCTAAACTGCTGGGACATTTCGCCAATACCTTTTTATATGGTCTCCTCTTCACTTACTTGTCAGCATAGGTCGGCATTGATGTACAGAGCCGACAGAAGACCTTGTTTATATGGGCATCATATGGAGAGGTGCAGCCAGTGACGCGTCCTGAAACCAGGAAGTAAGCTGCTGGTTCCCTCGACAAGGGTTTTGGAAAATAGCTGGAAATAAGGTCTGTGGAAAACAAACCTGTTTGATAAATGCATGTTTTGTTCAGCCGGATAATCTCCACATGTCTACCCTAGTTTTATAATTTTCGAATCATAAATCTAATCGATAGATTATAAAAAGGTTTTAGGACGCGTCACTGCAGCCAACTCCATCGATCAAGCTGGCTGACACTTTCTCTCCCTCTTCTTCTCATGTTCCCTGTCACTCTCCTTTAATTCCTCCGGTGACTTTCTTTTATTTGAAGATTGTTTTTTGCCCGGCGCTTGGCCGGTTACCGCTGGTATTAAAAACATTTGGCGAATGGTTAGGTGGAGCGATAGTCTGTAGTGAAGCAGCGCGCTCCTGCTCCCGCTGCGCTCCGGAGCAAACAGCTGTTTGCTTTTCACCCAACAAAAACGACAACCGACTCACGGAACGCTATGTTGTAGAAATGATAAACGAAACAATTTAACTAAATTGCTAGTCAAAATACCAATACCACAGGACCATTTTTATATTTTTAGTGGCCCGAGCGGGCAAGTGGAAAGTACGTTATGCTGGCCCGGGGTGTCTAAATAGTGCTTCCGGGCCAGCGGGCCATTTAATGTCGAGCCCTGCCGGTTACCGGCCGGCCCACATCGTCCGACCGGCCCACTTCAGTACCGGCCCATCGGGATTCGTCCCGAACGTCCCGATGGCCAGTCCGCCCCTGCGCAGTGGTCTGCCGGGTTCTGTGTAAAATTGTCATCTGTTAAGCATTCATGCAACATCGTATTCCAATTTCGCCCTGACTGCTTCAGGCCGTAAATTGACTTCTCTAGTTTACACACTAGCTTTCCTCCACAGTTTTTCGCCAGTCAACGTGTATTAAAGTTTAAATCTTCCGGACAAAATTATTAAAGTGCCGGTCAAAGGTCTTCTTTGTTATTTATTGAGCTTTAAAACAAATGAATAACGACTCTATATAATATAATAATAAAATACACGGAGCCTCTCTTTTTCCTCCCTCTCTTCTGACAGTGTCAGTGTCTGTTTCATGCAGCAGCTGATCCAGTAATGAGTGACCCGGCCGCAAAAATGTACTCGCTATATCAACAGCCCCACCAAAAATATTTTCCACCAGCCGCCACTGGTCTATATGACACAAAACGGTAACGGAAACGACCGTTATCGCCCTCGTGTGGCGGGGCCTTCATTTCCTCATCCATCGCTTTTCCCCAGTTTTCTGACTCAGTCGATGTCATGGCCTCTTTAAAGGTCAGAGGTACACCGCAAACTGCTCTGTAACAATAATCTATACTAGTGAGTGTTTTATCCTCTTCATCACTATCTTCCTGAGTATAATCTCTCAAGTACTCTGGGGGTTTGCGCTCCCTACTCGGATATCTCCCACTGTCTGAGGCATGTGACGCCACCCTAGGGTGCTGTTCGCCATCATCCTCTGGTGCTGACTGTGGAGCGTTAGTTTGTACATCTTTGCTCAGTACACTAGGCTGTGGGGCCTTTACTCCCTCTTCACAGTCTTCCTCCGAATCCTGTTCTAGCCACTGTGTCTGAGTCTCGCTATCACAAGTTGTGCTGGTGATAAACTTTATTAGTCTGTGCTTCTGCACCTTCTCTTTGTCGGGGTAGTAAACTAGATAGGCGGGGCTTCCCTTGTCATGCCCTACAAAACATCCTTTCTCACACCTAGTATCTAATTTCCCCCTGTCCTGCTGGTACGCATAGCACACTGCTCCAAACGTATGCATCCTAGCTAAGTTACACTTTTTCCCTGTCAGTGCTGAATATGGCGTAGTGCCCGTGTGCTTATTAAAACACCGGTTTCTGGTATGTGCTGCTTCCTGAATGGCATAGTGCCACAGGTATTTAGGCAGATCACTGTCAATAAGCATACATCTGGCCATTTCAAAAAGAGTTCTCTTTCAGCTGTCCCGTTTTGATGTGGGGAATAAGGACAAGACGTCTCATGTCTGATCTTGTTCTTTCTCAATAGTGTCTGAAACTCCAATAGTTCAATAGTGAACTCAGTCCCATTATCTGATCTAATGCATTTCACAGTCCCATAGGGAGCTACATCTGCCAGATACTTTTCAGTGGCTTGAACTGCGTCACTCTTCGCTTTCAGGAAATAAACAAACACTGCCCCTGCCATCTGTGCTAACGATGCTATGCGTAGCATCCAAGAGTGTAAAACATTAAAGAGCCTGTGACACGGTTTTCCCCCATCATCCAAACCCATCAATTTGAGTAAATATTGTCCCCTTGAAAACCGTTACTGAACTGATATTGGATATTTGTACTTTGATAACCATTAATCTGCCCTTCAATGTTGACAATTTTCTGGATCTTCTCGCGGATTCTTCAAGTCCCGCCAAATGATGGGTGACGTCATTGCGGGCACAGCGCTCCAGCTGCACCGTTCAGGATCCCAGCTTCTGCGTAAACGCACGACGGTGCACACAGCAGCAAGCTCAGACAGCGATGACAGTTTAATTTTGAACGTGTCTGAGAGCTCATATGAGGCTGAATGATCGGTTTATGTTGTATCTGTTAGAAGTTTAGGAATGAGGTGCGTCAATATGGGCAATCATATGGACTCTCGACCGGCCCACTTCGGTACCGCTAGTAAATTGTCAACGGGGGGAGTGGGGGATGTCAGGGGCGGCGGGTGCTGTAGATAGTAAATGTAAATATGTAAATATTTGTGTCACTGCATCCTGGTAAAATACAAATATAATGTATAATGTCTGTGTCTTTGACCTTAGCGCTGCTAGCCACCTGTGCCCTGTACTACGAAGCCAGTTCAACAGACCCTGGATATGTTTGAGTAACAAACAAACTAACAACAACAAACTAACAAACAAGATCTCGCTAAGCGGTCCTGCGACGCTGGTTATCAACTCGGTAAATCAAGCCAGGGTTTCTCTCTCCAGCTGAGAGCGCGTTCACGTCTAAGACACGAGTGGATCTGACTTTAATTACATTTGTCTCGAGTGTTTTGTCAACATAATGTGTTGCTTAAAATAATACTTCTGCATACAGTCTGTGACACTGTGAGTGTTGCACGGCCAGATGAGGCTGGAGAAGCTGACTCAGATAAGGAAATATATGATATATTATGATATTATATGATCGATGATCTGATTGATGATGTAATATGAATGATAAGTGCGACACGTCGGCGTCTTCTCTGCATACGGCAGTTTAAACTGGATTTCCTTTATCCTGTAATATGACTTGAGAGATTTAAACTCCGCTCACTGAGTTGATCTCTTTGCTATAGACGCCGGAGGCGGGCAGCGTCAGGTAAAAGAAGTTATTTAGCCTTCTCAAACCTGAGCCTCACGCGCCGCCTATGGGGGATGTGCTAGTTACTTATCCGACCGGCCCATCGGGATTCGTCCCGATGGCCAGTCCGCCACTGCACCCAGCCCACGTAAACGGTCAATGGGGGGAGCCTCGCTGCGGGGAAACGGTAGACCTAGTGTCCCGATCGGAGTGGGAATAATAATAATAATCCGTGCATTTTATCCATTAATTTCCCCAACATTGTGGTAAAAAAACACACGTTTAATCCATGTTGTTGGTGTACTACAACTACAAAAAGCATCGGTTTGTTTTCTCATCAGGAAATGCAGACCGGCTCAAACAAACGATTTTTAATCATCATCCTCACGATCATTTAATGTGTTCATATGTTCGCCGAATTGACATGAAAGCACTAATAAATGTAGTTTCATCCACTTGAGTTTACAACTACAAAAATAATCGATTTGTTTTCATATCACATCCGACGGGAGGAAATTCAGCAGCTCTCACTTCCGATTTTTAATCCTAATGTAATCATCATCTTCACCACGATCATTTATGTTTATGTTCGCCGAATTGACATGAAAGCACTGACAAATATGAATATACTGTAGTCAACTTCATTAAAACGTTATTAACGTGCCTAATCTCAGTAATTCACCAATTCTACGCATGACAACACACTTTGTCCGTGTTTGGCTCTCGAAGCGTTCCCGCATTGACGTCACTTCCGGCTTCCCCCAAAACTTCAAAATGAGTCGATGGAATTTCCCGCGATGTTCGAAATTATTGATATTTAACGGAACCGTATCGCTTTTTCTTTTTTAAACTGACGGTTCGAGATTACTAGTAGCCCAATATTTCATTGCACAACAGTTGTTGGGATGCTGTCACAGGCTCTTTAAGCCTCCACCACTCGCAAAAAGTTCAGACCGAGCCAAAGCTATTAAACGCCAAATATCCTTATGTTGCCATGTTAGCAAATCCCTACCTGGCTGTATCTGTTACCTCTGTCCCTAGCGAGAGGGTGTTCTCCACAGCAGGAGACATTGTTAGTGCCAGCAGATCTGCCCTTTCGGCAAGCAATAGAGAGGCGAAGTCACGCCCATCTACTTCCGGCCCATGGGAACCCGGAAGTGAAAAGTTAACATTGAATTCAATGGAGAGAGAAAACGTATCTTTTGATCCCGTTTGAATTGTGCCACGAACTACACATATGATGTTTGTCAATCTTAAACAATAAGTTCCATGTCAAAAAAGTCACATTTTGTCGTAAAACTGTTGAAATATAAGACTATGAAAAATACGCGACTACAAAGACTACAAATCCCAAATCCCATTCTGGCTCGCGTAAGTGATGTCACAGGCGATAATGCTCCAAGTGGTTGCGACTCGTAATTAAAGCGAAGAAGAAGAAGATCTCATAACTGATTTATTCCCTCCAATAAATAAGAGATTGCTAAAAATAAATTCACTTTTACAAGATGCCTGTGTGCTTTGTACCAGGTTGTAATCACATAAGTGATCATACTTATAGATCATAGCTCGTTCTATCGCTTCCCGTCTGATGAAAGGACCAGGAGTCGTTGGACCAAACATATCAGGTAATACACATGTTGTGCATGGAACACAGTCAAGCTAGCTACATAGCTAGTAGCGAGCACGTTAGTTAGCATCACATTACTTAGCCTTGTCATTTGTATTAGCCTTAACATGAAGTGAACCCAAATGTTAAACAGTAAGAGTAGTCATGATGGTAAGTATTTTGTGAAACATTTGAAGAGGAGCCTATCGCCCTCTCCACCAGGTGCTAAGGGGGCGGGAGGTAGGCTAACGGCAGATTAGCATCTGCGATCTTTTCTACTTAATGCTATCTGCTCAAATGGTTAACATTGAACATTAAAAGATCAGGCAGTTCAGGGAGAGTCGAAGGAAAGAAGGCAGGCAGGCAGCTTTGCATGACATGTATTTATTTATAGAAGGACCATGCATACAAAAACATTAATCTCAGCAAAGAGAAGAGATGCAATATGCCAGATTATAGCTAATAGCTAATTTCCATCTGTGGTCCATTCTTCTGGACGTGTTTCATTGTGATGATAGTGAGTCAATCTGTTTGTTGGAAAGACAGTAGTTGAGTGATTACTGATAGAACATTATTAAAAGAGATAATTATTCAAAGTGTTGTTACTGACCTTTTTCTCTTTTATTTTCTTTACCTCACCTGTAACTGCTGAGACCCTGAGGAACATGCACACTGGACTGACCTGCTCTGGCAACCTGATTTCCACTGTACGTAATAGTATTTGGTTATGGTATATTATTTATATACATCAAAGGCACAATGCACCCCCCAGAGACACACATGTATTGAGTGTGATATTGTGCATAGGTCAAGTGAAATCATCTTTACACACTAGAAAACTGTAGGAGCGGCAACTTGTTTTGAAATTGAATTTTTAATATCCGATAATGAAGTTGATCTGTTTTCTTTATTCTTCTCTCTTCCCAGCTCCATCCATCACCGTGCTCTGTTCCCGCAGGTCCTGCTTGCTAATCAATGCTTTATTTTTTTACACAATTACAAATAAAGTCAATGTATTGTATGACATGAAGTTGTGCTTCATTCGGAGTCAATAATAAATTCATTCTGCCTTCAACTGCACAATGATTGTGGACTGCACCGACATCCATGTAGCTGCCCCCTCAGTAAGATGAACCGAGCAAAGAGGGTCGCCATCATGCCCAAGGACATCCAGCTGCATCCGCGAGAGAGGGCTTAGACTGACCTGAGACCAGCACACCCAAATACAACGGCTCTTTTAAGAGCCACCTACAGTTTCAAAGAGTTGCAATCCTACGTTGTTATAATGATCAAACCGGTTCATGTGTCACTTAGTTTACTGAACCGTGATGAATGAAAGAAATTAGTGAGGTAGTGGTTTAAATAAGTTACAAAGACATTAATATGAGTAACAGGTCAGTGTAAACACAAGCTTCTGTCAATTATGGATCACTCAAACTATTTATATAAAAATATGTAATAAAGTTCTAAAACAAGTATTAGGTATATTCCTTGATAGCTTTTGGAGAAGGTTGTTTTTAAGTTTACTAAAATCTATCGTTTCAACTGTTTCACTTTATAAAAAGGAACAGGTGAGTAGAGCATCATTGAGTTTCTTATTCTGTCAGTAAATTATCCAAATGAAATGTTTATCATTATTTTATTCAACCCTAAACAAATTGATTGTACCTTTTTAATAATGACCTTACATGGTTAAGTTAAATTAACTTCAGAAAATCAAATCTGTTCTGAGAAAAAACTAATAAATGTTTAAAGATAGGAACTTGCCATCCCACTGAAAAACAGTCCGTAGAGATTTAAAGGCGTAGTTGTAGTTCAGTCCAACGTTTCATTTGGATTCATTTCTCCAACAGTCAACTATTTTCATAAAGAATATATATATTTTTCAAAGTCAACTTTATTGTCAATCTTACTCAGTTTGTGTTTATAGACAGAGATCAAAAATACTTTTAAATCAAATAAAATTATACAATTTACAGATATGTATACAAATATATATATATATATATATATATATATATATATCCTATATAATGATGGTGGACACTTCACCTCCAGCAGGGCAGATGGCTGCACAAGTCCATCGGGGGATGCTCCCAAAACACCGACTCACTCACAAAGAGACCAGACTCGAACACTGTCTCCTGATAGGCCTGCACAAAAGCCTTCACCCCTTCGGCCTCGTTTACAACCCCCCAGTTGACAGCCATGACCAAGTTGTACCCCCCGAGCACCCTCTTCATGAGGGACGCGCATGGAGTGGATGAAAGTCCCGACCGCAGCACAGCACCAAACTTGCTGGCTGTCAACCTGCCCCGCTTGTGTAACTGCCACTTTGTCCGCTGTCCTCCGGTGGCTGTCTGGATGGCAGCTTGCTGGTCTCTGCTCAGTCGCATTTAGGCAAGAATTGCCTCAAGCCACCGACCCCCATGCCCCTTCACCAGCTCCGGCACGGTGACAATGGCCTGATGTTGAGGCCGCGGCTCTGGCTCAGGTGACAAAAGCCATGCCATGCCACACTGTGCGCCCCTCAGTGCAGACCTGAACCAGTCTACATCCTGAGTGGCGATGTCTCTGGCCAGTGGGTTGTATGTCTCCTCTCACTGTTGGTAAAGTTGAGACACCGGCTGGACTACTTTGGAAGTGCCAGGCTTCCTCCACTGGCACTCAACATCTGTGGAGCTGATCTGCCACATGGCACATATTGCCAATGCTGCAGTGTGGCTGCATTTGTACATCCCCCGTGCACAATCACAGACAGCGCTCTGCATCGCGCCATCGTCTCCCATGCAGATCTGTACAAATAAAGTAAGTACCATGTTTGTTAGCATGCTATAATAGATTGAATGAGCAATAATACAAGGATGGTCCGGATCTGGGGGTGGGAGGGGTTATTTTTCCATAGTTTTGTCTGATTGTTGTTATTGTTTGTTTTTTCTGTATTTTTTGTAATGTGTGTTGTACTGGTTGTGATTGTACATTGTATTTTTCTAAATGTGTATGAATACATTTTTGAAAAACATTTGATCAACAATAAAAAAGGATTTGGTCAGGATCTAGACTCAGTGTGTAGTTAATTAATTAATCAATGCTCTCTACATTAGGAAAACACATACCAGTGTACCAGAGGGAGTCACACCCAGCTGTGCCTAGATAACCAAACAAATTGACAAGATAACCAAAACCCTTGAATCTACACACAGCAAATAAACTCAAATGACACAACGAGATGTAAAAGGAGATCACACATACAGTATAGTCGATATAAAACTGGCCGCTTCAATCTGAAGAGCAACTAAAACAAAACACGGGAGTTTACCTTGTTCTTGTGAACACTAATGTTATCCACAGCATACACACAGACCACGAAGTTCTAAAGGAGAACACTAGTTACTGAAACAAAACACGTTAGTGTACCTTGTTAGCTAATGTTAGCTAGCTGACATTAACGTTACACATTGCACTCATATTACTCACCAATAGTGCTGAGTACCTGGACTCACATTCAGGTTCAGGTCCGGACTCAAGTCCAGAGGTTCAGGTTCAGGTCCGGACTTATAAGTCCGGACCTGAACCCATGGCTTGTGTCAAGTTGTGTGAGTAACTAAAGTGAACTTATTGTGAGCTAATTATCAATTGAAAATTAACTCATAATCAACTCAAATTCAAACTCATCAGGTTTATTGTGCTCCCTTCCAACTTGTGTCTACATTTCTCTACAAAGTACAAATGTGCCACTTAGTCTACAAATGACTTATGACAGCAACTACAGTGAACTACTACAAAGTTCAAACATTTATTTCATTTACCAAACTAAAGTAACCAAACAGTCCCTGAGCTGACTGAGCCTAAATCCCTAAAACGTTGCTGAAAGGTAGAGTGTAGAGTAGACTATACGCATCACACTGTTACACGCCTAATATACAGTATAGGCTACACTCTAGTGACTGTACAGTCAGAGTGTACTGTACTGTCTGTGCACCATGTATTTTCTACAACTCTACAATACATACTGTTAGAAATTAAAATCAATGTTGATATGGCGTAATTTTGAATTAAAAACACTAATTTAAATCACTTTTATTCTGAAAAAACCGAAAGTTCACACTATTAACTTAAAACTTTTATTCTGAAAATTCTTCACTTCCGGTTAGCATTAGCATGTGGCGAAATTCTACGTCAAACCGTAAATCGAAGGTGAAATGACATGTGATGTTGTACACTGAGCACACTGGGATTAGCACTCATTTATTGACGCTGAATAACGTTTATCAGGGAATGTTTAAATAACCACAGACACCAGAATATACGTAAGTGCTAGTTTTTTTGCGAGTCCAAGTACCGGTTCCTGACGTTCCGGTTTTAACCGGACTTGAACCGAAACTTTTTACAAGTCCAGTACCGGTTCGGCGTACCGGTACGCAGCACTACTCACCAACATCTTGTAAAGCCGGTCCCGCTGCTCTTACAGAACCGAATAACTCCCCTTTCGTGTATGTACAGCTCTCAACGTGTCCAGACTTGTAGTCACCTCGTTTTATACTTTTATTCTCATTCTGAAAGAAACAGGTGAAATTTGCTAACGTAACGGCCATCTTTGTGATGGTGACGCGTATTGTGCGAGACCAAGAGACCTGTAGTTCACTCAGCGGTTTCACACAAAAAAAGGTGTAACTTCACAGTTTTACGACACATTTTAATTTTTTTGACTTGCAAAATATTCTTTTAAATTGACAAACATCATATGAGTCATTTGTGGCACAATTCAAACGGGATCAAAAGATAACCTTTCTCTCTCCATTGACTTCAATGTATAATTTTACGCTTCCGGGGTCCCATGGAGGCTCCCGGAAAGGGAGGGACTTCGCCTCTCTATTTAGTTAGACGGAGCCGGAAGGGAAAGGGGTGTGTGCAGCAAGAGGGATCGGCGGAGCAGGTGTGTGCAGCAAGAGGGATCGGCGGAGCAGGTGTGTGCAGCAAGAGGGATCGGCGGAGCAGGTGTGTGCAGCAAGAGGGATCGGCGGAGCAGGTGTGTGCAGCAAGAGCGATCGGCGGAGCAACACGCTCATCTGTTAGCAACCAGCAGTTAGGTCGTTTAAAGTCCGTACCATTTGTCTGATCCACCGTCCACCGTCATCCGGCATCATACCCTTGCTTGTTGGATTATTGTGTACTACAAAGCTGAAAGGAGCCGCTCATCTCACAAAACCTTAAAAAACAGGACTGGATTGCTAAAACCGACTGACATTCTCCTGTGGTAATTGACTGTTTTATTTTATTTTGAAGGACACCCGGAGTGGAACGTTTTGGATTTAATATTGAACTGTGGGAAAACGAATTGTTTGAGGGGGGGATATACAAAAATACACTTACTATTTGTGATTATGATTTTGAGTTGTGTCCTTTCTTATATTTTAATGTCATTCAATGTTGGGTGTTTACAGTGAGATGTATACACCTTTGTGCAGATTTACAAAAACTGACTGACTAGCCAAATCTGAAACGTCAGGAGAGAGTCCTGACTGGCACCCCAAATAACCTAAATAAGTAAACTGTCACAATGTGTCCGTTCCACTTTTCCAACTCGATAATGGCGGCTGATGCAATAGAACAACAACGACAAACAACGTAACAACGTAACAATGGAATCATGGGAAATATTTCATATGGATCGGCCATGACATTTAATTGTATCTGCCGATCCCGATCCACCTTAAAACCCAGTATCGGGGCCGATCCAATCCGGGGATCGGGATCGGGACATCTCTAGTCTTAGCCTTACTGCTGCGGGATTGATTATCCTGACAATCTCAAACGGTCCAATGAATTTAGGTGCAAGTTTCTTCGAATCCACCCGTAAAGGAATATCCCGGGAGGAAAGCCATACCTTTTGGCCCACTTGGTAGACAGGTGCTTCGGAACGTCGGTGGTTGGCAGAGGAGGCGTACCGGTTGGCCGAACAGACGAGAGTTCTCCGGGCTTGATTCCAGGTCCGTCGACAACGACGGATGAAAGCCTGGACGGACGGACAGGTAACCTCCCTCTCCAGGGCCGGAAACAGAGGGGGTTGAAGCCCATAAGCACACTAAAATGGGGACAGCTTGGTGGCCGAACTGACCAGAGTGTTGTGGGCGTACTCGACCCAGAGCAGCTGTTTAGCCCAGGCCGCTGGGTTCTTGGAGACTATACAGCGTAAGGTCGTCTCCATCTCCTGGTTCTTTCTTTCCGTCTGACCGTTGGATTGCGGATGGAAACCGGATGACAGACTGACCGTGGCCCCAAGGAGCGTGCAGAATTCCCTCCAGAACACCGAGGTAAATTGAGGACCACGATCGGAAACCACATCAGTAGGCAGCCCATGGAGCCGGAACACATGGAGCAGGACCAGCTCCGCCGTCTCTTTAGCTGAGGGGAGCTTGGGTATCGGCACAAAATGAGCCATCTTACTGAATCGGTCTACCACCGTCAAGATGGCAGTGTGTCCGTTGGACGTGGCAGACCAGTAACAAAGTCCAAAGAAATGTGAGACCAGGGGCGATGAGGGATAGGCAGAGGTCGTAGGAGACCAGCAGGAGCTTGGTGAGAAGACTTGTTCTGATTGCAAACGGAGCAGGCATTAACAAATTCCCTGGTGTCCTCCTTAAGTGTTGCCCACCAGAACCTTTGCTGGACTACCTCCCATGTGCGTTGGATCCCAGGATGGCAGGTGAGTCTGGAGTTATGAGCCAACTGGAGAACATCAGACCTCAACGTCTGCGGAACGAACAGGCGGTTCGGAGGACAGGCACTGGGTCCCGGCTGGTCCTGCTGGGCGGCCTTGACCCTCTCCTCCACCTCCCAGATGAGGGCGGCGACGAGCTGAGAAGTCGAAAGGATGGTGTCCAAGCCCCTGGGAATGTTACCTCCCTCTCCAAACTGACGAGAAAGAGCGTCAGCCTTAATGTTCCGAGAACCAGGGCGGTAGGAGAGGGAGAAATTGAACCGAGTGAAGAAAAGGGCCCATCTAGCCTGTCGGGAATTCAGTCTGTGGGCCGACCGGATGTACTCCAAATTCTTGTGGTCGGTCCACACCAGGAAAGGTTGACTGGTCCCCTCGAGCCAGTGACGCCACTCCTCCAGAGCCAACTTCACTGCTAGCAGCTCCCGGTTTCCCACATCATAATTCCTTTCCGCTGGAGTCAAACGCTTTGAAAAGAAAGCACAGGGATGGAGTTTTTGGCTGTCCATTGCTCGCTGAGACAGGATGGCTCCCACCCCCATATCAGAAGCATCCACCTCCAAAACAAACTGTCTTACAGGATCGGGTACTCGGAGGATGGGGGCGGAGGTGAACCTGGCCTTAAGGTTCTGGAATGCCTCCTCAGCCGAGGAGGACCACTGGAACATGACCTTAGAGGAGGTCAGGGCTGTGAGAGGAGCGGCCAAGGTACTGTATCCACGAATGAACCTCCGGTAGAAGTTGGCGAACCCGAGGAACTGTTGTAGCCGCTTCCGGGAATCTGGAACCGGCCAGGAAGTGACTGCATCAACCTTGGAAGGATCCATCTCGATGCTCCCTTGTCCCACGATGTATCCCAGAAAAGAGACAGAGGATGTGTGAAAGTCGCACTTCTCCGTTTTAACAAACAGCGAGTTCTCGAGTAATCTCCTGAGAACCGCCTGGACGTGGTGCACGTGTTCTTTCAGCGTCTTGGAAAAGATCAGGATGTCATCCAAGTAAACAAACACGTGTCGGTCCAACATGTCTCGGAGCACGTCATTTACCAACGCCTGGAATACTGCAGGGGCGTTGGTAAGCCCAAAAGGCATGACTAGGTACTCGTAGTGCCCCGAGGTGGTGTTGAAGGCTGTCTTCCACTCATCCCCGTCGCAAATACGTACCAAGTGGTACGCGTTACGCAAGTCTAGCTTAGTGAATATGGTTGCTCCCTGCAACAACTCAAATGCAGAAGAGATAAGAGGCAGTGGGTATCGATTCTTGATCGTAATACTTCCTTGAAGTCCAGATATTCCGGTGGAACTCCTGTAACATCCAGAACTTGGCTGGGGTTCCCCGAGCGTTGAGGCGCGGCAGCCTGTTTCAGACAGATCTGATGACAAGAGGGGCTCCATCCCAAAATGGCTCCTGTCTCCCAGTCAATGTTAGGGTTGTGGCGGCGGAGCCATGGGTAACCCAGGATAAGCGGGATAAGTGGAAACCGGAGAACATGAAACTGAATAGTCTCGTGATGGTTCCCAGACAGGAGCATGTGAACGGGTACAGTCTGATGAGTCACTGTCCCCAGCAGGTGACCGTCTAAGGCGTTGGCTGGAACTGGGCGAGATAAGGGATAAGGGAACGTCTGCGATGCTCACATTCCTCCAAAGTGAGGTTGGTGCGACCCACTTGCATGGGCTCATCCCCCCCTGGTTGCGGCTCTGGAGTGAGGTGAGGTGTCGCAGCCAAGCTCGGACGTCGGGGCGCCCAGGCATGTTGAACTTCCGCCGATCGTCGCTCCCGTCTCCGTGTCTGGATGCGCCGATCCATGCGGGAAGTCAGTTCAATCAACCCATCCAGTGAATTGGGTAGATCAAACGACACCAGCTCGTCTTTAATGTAATCCGGCAACCCACGCAGATAGGCGTCACACTGGGCTGCAGAATTCCAGTTGCTGAGGCGGCTCCGGGTGCGAAACTCAATGGCATAATCCACTATAGATCCATTACCCTGGCTCAGGTTCAATAGTCCTCCTGCAGCGTCTGGACCCACAGACACGGGTCCAAACACCTTGCGCAGCTCCGCAGAAAAAGCGGGGAACGAAGAGCAGGCGGGTGTTTGTTGCTCCCATTCTGCTGTGCCCCACAGTCGGGCTTTCCCAGTCAAATGATTGACCGTGAACGCCACACGAGCAGCTTCAGAAGCGAAAGTGTGTGGCTGCAGTGCAAACAGGATAGAACAGTTCGTAAGAAACGGGCTGCAGCCCTCCGGTTCCCCGGCGTAGCGCTCCGGAGTTCCCACCCGAGACTCCGGGGTAAATCCCATCAGAGGTGATGCAGAAGCGGGTGTCGACGGCATAGGAAGAGGCGCTGGAGTGGCCACTCCTGCCACTAGCTGCTGCACCGTAGCCGTTAGCTGCTGTAGCTGCGCAGCTAAATAGGTTAGCGTCTGGTCCTGTGAAGATGTAACATGATGAGCCTCGGTGGCCAGGATGGCTATCGAGGCTTCCTGCCTCTGGAGAGCGTCCTCAACTCTCTCGAAACGGTCTCTTGGTGAAGAGGAGTGCGCTGGGTCCATGTTCTGGCCATATTGTTCTGTCACAATCTTAAGGAGAACCCAAATGCAGCACTCGAGAAACCAAGGAGAATTGGTAATATACTTTATTGGAGATTCCACTGGATCGGAGGAATACCAACCGGGCAGTATAACGCACCGGAGGACAGCGGGCAGAAGGTGAGTCAGGGACAGGCAGAGGGTCAGGGAGTAAGCGAGGCGGTCAGCGTGGATACAGGCAGGGTCGGATAACAGGCCAGGCAGGATAGTCGAGGGACAGGCAGGATCAGGAAACAGGCAGAGCAGGCAGGGTCGGAACCGGGTAGGCAATCTAGTTTTGAACGCGGGAGAGACAAGCATGAGGCAAAGTACAATCTGGCAAAGAGTGTGTGTAAGGTGCGGGTTTAAATACTGGCAGAAGCTAATGGGTGCAGAAGAGAAAGAGAGTGAGTTAACGAGTGGGTGTGGAAAACAGGTGAGACAGGTGAATGGAAAACTACTGGTGAATGATGGAGCAGACTATGACAGTGTGCCCTTTGCTTTTACAAAAGCTACACCAGACTTTCTTTCTGCAGTCATCTTTTCGATGGCCTTTCTCTCCGCATCACCAACATGTGCCGACGTGTTCTCCGTCGCCATTGGGGATGAATCGTTTGGCGGGCTTTCTTTTTTTTGCTGCTTGGACCCTCAGCACCCTCTCGCTCGTCTCGTCTGAGGCTGAATCTTCTGAGGCCTCGAAGTTCCTCAACTTCGCCTGGAACTGTCCCAACGTTACTTCACTGTCACCGTGTGTCACCATTAGAGTGAACGGCTTGTATTTTTCAGGTAATCCCCGCATAACAGTTAGTCCCTCACTCGGTGCTTCTCCCGCACTCCTGAGTGCCGTAATGATCTGCTCAGCTCGGATAATGTACTCTGTTAATAATAATAATAATAATAATAATCCTTATATTTATTATAGCGCTTTATCAATGACTCTCAAAGCGCTCTCAAAGTGTTACCATCTCATTATCAGCTTTCTTCAGCACAGTCATGGTTATATACCAGGTAACGATCCTGGGTCTGCCTTTTCCCAATATAGTGCTCCCTTAATATTCTGAGACTTTCTCAGCCCTTGTCCTTCGTGTCTCTGAATATCAGGCCTAAACTGGTATTGTCGAGTAACGGCGCTAACTCACAATAGGCGTCAGCATTGAGCTTGTCGTCTTGAGCCCTCAGTGCCGCGGTCAGCTCTCCAGCGGGTGCTCAAAGGATGGTCTCCTTCAATCCCACTCCGTGCATGCAACACAGCATCCTCTCTTCCCAGAGCTCATACTCTTCTGCTTTCCCATCAAACGTGGGCCACTTGCTCTTCCTCGTGGTTCCATTCGCCATGGCTTTTGCGTTTGTAGCTTCAGTAGCTTAGCTTAGGTCCTTGTTAGCTTAGCTTCGGTTCACCCGATGCTAAACTAGCTTAACACGTGGCTAACTAGCTACTCCTATGCTAACAGGCAATCTTCTCGCCTTGTTATCGCACGTGCGCTTCGAACTGTAGAATAATTCATCACATCTGGGCCCATAACCTGTTAGCAGATTTAGACTTAAACCTTGTGTCTCCTGCAGCAGAAAGGTGAATAATCTCAGCAGTTCAAGTTTAGCCATTCATCACGGCGTTATTTATTATAAGCACACATCTCAAGAGGCATGAGGACAGAGAGAGAAGGGGCGTGACTACCAACGGTCTTATACCCCAGGCAGTGACATCATCAATCATGTGGTACAGCGCTAACCAATGAACACAGTTAGTAGTCGCAGCTACTTACATAGGCAATGTGGTACACAGTAATACATGGAGTCATACATACACTATACATGTCTGTATGTTATCTCAACACCTAAAATTGGTATATTTGTATATTTATTTATTTTGGGGATATGGGAATGAAGATAAAAAAATATATGAGCATTTTATGAGCATGGGATTTTGACCCCTCATATAAACATATGCATAATGCTGCGCTATACTTTGCGGCCACACGCCGTTGTCAAGCAACGCTTATTGTTAGGTCCTTTGAAAAGCAGGCAGTCATATAATTAACTAGATTGGGGTAGGAAGAATGCTAACATAAGATAAGAATAAACAAGTTTAAATGATTTGTTATTGGTTGTGATAATATTCTAAAGATGATTGGAGTATTGAAAAGTATACAGCTCCCTTTCATATGAGTGTTGAGAGCTGTATCCATAAATTCATTTTGTGCTCAAAGTGCACCAGATTGATGCATTTCACATAAAATAAATCTCACGTACCCCTAGGGGTCCGCGTACCCCCATTTGAGAACCAATGAGCTAGCATATTGAAATGTTTCCTGTACATTTGATCATATTTGCCAGCGGTTTGGTATATAACATTATCCTGCATCAGGTGGGCACCAAGAGGTTTGTTCTCCTCAGCTAATCATATTGCAGCGTTCCACCAGGTAATCAGCTGGGCTTTGGGCATGCGCACTGATGTTTAACCAAAATAGTAGCGCTTCAAAGGGGCTTGTCGATACACATTTAGATCACCTCTGTCAAACTATTGTATCCATCCATAGTTTGTAAATGGCAAAAACAATCATAGATAACCTGTTTTACGCCATGCATTTATCAAGAATTACAGTAATATGTAAGTTACTCACTTGGCACTGCCACTGCATGCTTCAGTTTGTGGGCCTTGCATTAAAACCACACATTTGTCTTCTGGCCGCAGGGGTCGCACTCACCTTAAATAACCCTTCAACTCTGTTTCACCTGAGACCCCTGTCTTCTGATTACTTCACTTCGACATCTTCGACTTTACATTTTTTTTAGAATATTTTCTACAGTGTGCTTAAACATATTCTACGGTGGCTGAGAAGTGCAAACGAGAATTATAAAGTGTCAAACACTTTTACAAAGCTAGAGACAAATTTACATTTTATAAAGCAAAATTACATTTTATAAAAACAAATTTACCGAACCTCAGATTGAGGAGGAACAATGCGGATTCCGTCCTGGTAGTGGAACGACAGATCAGCTTTTTACTCTCGCAAGGATCCTGGAGGGGGCCTGGGAGTACGCTTATCCGGTCTACATGTGTTGTGTAGACTTGGAGAAGGCGTATGACCGAGTTCCCAGGGAGTTACTGTGGGAGGTGCTGTGGGAGTATGGGGTGAGGGGGTCTCTACTCAGGGCCATCCAATCTCTGTACTCCCAAAGCGAGAGCTGTGTCCGGGTCCTCGGCAGTAAGTCGGACCCATTTCCGGTGAGGGTTGGCCTCCGCCATGTAATATACATGGATAGGATTTCGAGGCGTAGTCGTGGGGGAGGGGGTCTGCAGTTCGGTGGACTACAGATTGCACCACTGCTTTTTGTAGATGATGTGGTTCTAATGGCTTCATTGGTCTGCGACCTTCAGCACTCACTGGATCGGTTGCGGCTGGGCTGGGGATCAACACCCCCAAATCTGAGGCCATGGTTCTCAGCAGGAAACCGATGGACTGTCCACTCCAAGTAGGGAATGAGTCCTTACCCCAAGTGAAGGAGTTCAAGTATCTCGGGGTCTTGTTCTCGAGTGAGGGAACAATGGAGCGTGCGATGGGCCGGAGATTCGGAGCAGCTGAAGTGGTACTGCAGTCGCTTTACCGCACCGTTGTGATGAAAAGGGAGCTGAGCCAGAAGGCAAAGCTCTCTGTCTACCGGGCCATTTTTGTTCCTACCCTATGGTCATGAAGGATGGGTCATGACCGAAAGAACGAGATCGCGGATACAAGCGGCCGAGATGGGTTTTCTCCGTAGGGTGGCTGGTGTCTCCCTTAGGGATAAGGTGAGAAGTTCAGTCATCCGGGAGGGACTCAGAGTTGAACCGCTCCTCCTTCGCGTCGAAAGGATCCAGTTGAGGTGGTTCAGGTACCTAGTTAGGATGCCACCTGGGCGCCTCCCTAGGGAGGTGTTCCAGGCACGTCCAGCTAGGAAGAGACCAAGGGGTAGACCTAGGACCAGGTGGAGGGATTATATCTCTTCGCTGGCCTGGGAGCGCCTTGGGATCCCCCAGTCAGAGCTGGTTGATGTCGCCAGGGAAAAGGAAGTTTGGGGCTCTCTGCTGGAACTGCTACCCCTGCGACCCGACCACGGATAAGCGGGAGAAGATGGATGGATGGATGAAAAACAGAATTACATTTTATAAAACAAAATTACATTAGCTAAAACACTTTTACGATAACTGAGACAAATTCACAAGTCCCGAAACACTTTAACAAACTAGAGAATCAAACCGGAAAGGGAATGTCCATCATACCAGAAGTGACGTGCAAGTGATTGACACAAACTTAAATTTGTTTTGGCTGATAGAACGCCGGTACCTATGGGCGGCACGAGTGTGTTTATGGTCGTTGAACATGTTTTGTCCGTTTTGTGGAAACCACCTGGGTCAAGTGACACGCGAAATTATGATGGACATGTTAGTTGTTGGATAAACCTTTTTGAATACAGCCAGTATCTATCTATTATCATATTAAGAAGATTAACTCCATTTTGTATAGAGAGCTTTTCCATAACATTTGAATTGGTACACACTCCCTTTAATGAATAGTTGGAGGTCAAGCTGACCCCTGATGGAACTGAGGCTCCACAATATTGATATTTAAATGTATCCTTAAGGAACGTTGTGCAGAAAATAAATCTCTTACTTTGTTGCATATCCTCTCATGGCTTTCTGGAAATAAATAACTATATAAACACTAACATAATCTCAAAACACTAGAAACATTTCAGATTTTCCCTCCTTGACTGCACATCTCCTTGTTTTCCATGAGAGGTCAGTGTTGCGCTGCATAAAGTTACTGTCGCCCAAGAAGTTGAAAGGAGCCTTTTAAAGTCTTGGCAGCACCTGACTCACAGCTAAACACTGGTTTATCTGGATGGAAAATCAGACTTGCACTCCGACTTCAAGAAACATTCCACGTCAAATTATTTAAACTTTTATGTCAAAAATAGACTACATTTATCGAGAAACCTTTTTAAACTGAAATGGTTTGCCAGTTATTCATTGGCCTAACATGGAGGCCTGTGTTGATTTATATGGTGCCAAAATAGACAGAGCAGAGCCTAAAGTAAAACAATATCTCAACCAATGGTTCAAACATCTTAGCGATGGGACGGGCTGCCAGCGGTGGTCGCAGTGTGGTCAGGTTGAGGTGAGGTTTTGGGGTTGACGGTTCATCCTCAAGTTTAGCTTAAGTGGAAATTGAGGTTCGGTTTGGCCTGGCTTGTGTGGGTTTAGAACTGGAGTTGGAAATGGGGGAAGTTTCTTGAGCAACACTATGGTCATGCATGGTCAAAATGAAGATATGACAACAAGATAGATAACACAACATGAAAATATGTTTGTGTCGAAATAGTGTGTCTTGTACCAGGCTCCTTTTGTGCACTGTCAGAAATTGAGCTGGACATCATTTCAAGCACATGAACAAGCAACTTTAGCACTACGGTAATAAAACACTGTTTTAATTACTAAGTTACACTCTGAACAAAACTGTCTCCCTGAAGGCAGGGTGGGGTGGCTGCAGAGTGAATGGGAAGGTATTACGCAGAATGAATACAGGCCGTCTCTGTGTCTTAGTCTATGTTCCCCAACTACTGCCCTTGTGAGCTCACCGGCAACTGACAGGGAATTGGCCGCTCTCTGCTCTCACTGAGTGATTCCCCAGCGGGACAACCTGCCAACAGCAAGCTTGCCAGCAACCCTCTCATACATTCCTCAGCAGAGTGGACGCTGCCAGCTCGGCAAGTCTGGGTGGGTGCCACCCAGTGCTTCCTCATAGCTGCCCCAGACACCTGAACCAGCACAGGAGTGAAGGAGACAGGGAGAGAAACATGGATAGTTGGAAGGGTGCATGGTGCGAGTGAGAGCTGTATTAAATGGTCAGCAGACAGCCTCTGCAGCTGTCCTTTCCTACAACCATTCCACTGTTTCAGCTTCCAGTTCAGCACTAATTAAAATGCTGCCCGTCCCTTTTTTTCAACAGAACTTTCCTTACACACCTTCATATATACACACATGCATTCAGACACATGCTCTCTCTCAAATATATACACATCCGATCCAAGCCATCCAGTCCTGCACATAACTCCAAAGCTGCTCTCTCAAACAATTGCTAATTTTTACATTAAGCAAACCAGAGCACTGTTAGCATTTACTTGGTGTCCTTTTTCCAGCCACCTGTCAAAAATAAGTCCACAATTCTCTTATTTTTTAAAGACTTTTCAGGTTTGAAAAGTCTGCTGTGATTGGTTAGCTGGCCGGCTCTGTTGTGATTGGTCAACCACTTAGAGTTGTCCTGCCCCTTAGCCTATCAAGTAGAATGTGTTGGAGCGCTAGCCAATAGATGCGCGAGTGTTGCATAGTGATGTCACTATGTTATGGCACTTAACAAAAAGCTTCCAGTGTTGGCGTTTCTGGCAGGGGGAGAGTGGAGCAGAGAAACTCCCTCTGGAGGCAACTTTTAGCCTTTACCGACCATTTACATGCACACAAACCTATATAACCTCGAGGAGACAACCGACTCCAAATTCAACATACAAGATATAAAAACTGGACCAAAAAGTGTAAAACTGTCTTTGTCTTTAAAATGACAAAAACTGTGAAAAATACTCATTATCCATGAGCCCATGGTAATAACTTAAAATCAATTGTGTTGTCTACAACTTAAAGATATTCAGTTTATACCTATAAAACATAGAAAAGCAACAAAATAGTTAGAAGAATTAGATTTGCAGGAAACCTAGAAATGATTGGCGAACTTGCTTGAGGCTTGATCAAATCAACTAATCACCGCTACTCATTTCCTCACTAACAGGATGCAAAGTCTTCTCTCCGTATCCTGGAGAACACACATGTTGTAAGAGAACAAAAATATATTGCTTTTCTCAGTGGTTGGGCCGTAATTGCAGCACAAAAGAATAATGAAGTGTGTTGGCTTCCAAGAGAAACCTTTGGTCCCAGCCACTTCCCTTCACCTTCTCCAGAGTGGGCATTCCTATATAGATTAGCTGAAAATCTTTCCTGTTCTATCGAGGATAATCCCCCGAACAAGGCTGCCTGGCTCTCATATTAAGAATGATTTAGGCACAGTGAATTCCTGTCAGGTCAAGGCTCCACTTTCATGTTATGATGTGGCTGTTCCAGTTGTTATACGTACCTTGAGGAGAGAATAGGAGCAGACAGAAGAAAGGAAACTTTTCTTTGACTGTTCAAACAGAGTTCAAAGTCGTCGTGAGGATTTGAAACATGAATTAAGGTCACTGATACACGAAGGCTCAGTCCATTTGAAAGAAAGTGTGTGTGTGCTGGAACAAGGGTGTCTGGGAGTTAACTTCTTAAGACGTTTGAGGTCTATCGGATATTTCCACATCAGGTTTTCCTTCAGCCTCACACACACTACCCACCGCGTAGCCGAACATTCATCGGGAGTGTATTAGTATGAATGAGAATTACAAGGAAGCGCGGGTGCACATGCTGTTTCTTCCTCCCGGGGGTCACACAGAAGGGAGTGACTCACATGTATTTACTCCATGTAATGTGATTTAAAAGTGACTGAGAGGACAGTGCTGCCTTTAAGATAAGAGGAAGCTGTAATTATCCCCGTGTCAAAACTGGGTAAAGTGGGTAAGTTAAGCTGCAGTGATGTGATTCTATTTTAATTTTTACACTGAATCAAATGAAATTGGTTCGTTTTCTTTTTGGCACAGATTCATGAGTACAGGGAATGGTTTGGCAACAGAACCAATAAGCTCAGCTTTATTTAGTTCAGCTCATTTCAGTCCATTTCAATAGTGTGTAGAGGATTGCTGTAGGCAGTGAGCTGTCACACTCTCTCTACTCTACTGCACATTTTGTAGGCAAAGGCAAGAGAACATGGTTTCCTAACAAGATTTATAATTTTACGCCAAGGGTTCAAGCTTTGGCTCATTCCCCGTGAGTGGGCTTGGTCAGCATGTATAATTTGTATTCATTCATGGAAACACTGCATTGTGTTCCTCTTTATAGTGACTGTGTGTCAGAGGAGAAATGGGTCCAATAGGAACATAATACCAGAATTAGCCGTGGAAAAGCCTCCTCTTATGGAGCAAAGCGGAAAAAAAGGCTGGCTTATTTCAAGCTAAAGTGAAAAGGACAGTATGGGCAAGACAGGGGTTTTAGTGGTGTTACAGTTCAGTGGTGGTGTTTGAAAGCACGGCCTTTCAGCAACTTGGGTGGCACGGTTGTTCCTAGCCTCTCTGCTATTGTATTGCCATTGGCTGTATGCACTTGTCAGCATCATTGCTCACTTTCTCAGGATAAATGTTGATTTTGCTTTATATAAGTAAAGCCGGGGCAGCAGCGCTTTGACTGGGGAAATCGCCATTGCCCCATTGTGAGAACTTGTGTCACTGCCGATGTCCAAATTCCTCTGACATTTATTGTTTCTTTTTATTTTGCGGAGGCCAATGTGCACGGCTAGTGCCACTGTTCCTGGAGCTACTCCTCCATGTGAAATCTTGTGTGTCGTGTAAACAGAGAACCAGAAAATAACAAGCACAAGAAAAGGGAAAATGTGCACCCCGGTGTTATCCTCCCTTTTTCCCCCTCGCCCCTTTCAGCGTACCCACCACTTGTTGTCCTTTATAAGTGCTTTGGCATTAAATCTTATTATTTTTTGGTAAATAAACCAGTTTCTGGTTGGAATTACACACAACTTGGTGTGAGGTCCTTTTCAGAAAGGGGCCTGGATCCTTTTATCTAAAATGTTTTCTATTTCTGCTTTTGTAAGACACTTTTGACTGCTTTGAAAGAGAGAAACAAGGTTTTTCTTGCGTTTCTGGGGGTGAGGTTGGGGATTTTTCTCAGCATTGTGGTGAGATTTATTCGAAGAGGCTGCATTTTTTCCTGATTTCCCTCTTTGTTCTCTGTAAGTAGTTCCAGGTCCCCCCTCACTCACTCACACACACACTCACTCATCTGTGTGTGTGTGTGTGTGTGTGTGTGTGTGTGTGTGTGTGTGTGTGTGTGTGTGTACACGTGCACAAGGCTCTGTGATTTTGCACATGGGTGTGTGTGTGTGTGTGTGTGTGTGTGTGTGTGTGTGTGTGTGTGTGTGTGTGTGTGTGTGTGTGTGTGTGTGTGTGTGTGTGTGTGTGTGTGTGTGTGTGTGTGTGTGTGTGTGTGTGTGTGTGTGTGTGGAGCATATGGGTGAATGTGTGCGCGAGGGTGAGGCGGGGACTTGATGTGACACCTGCTGTTGGGATGAATAGGGTCAGTGGCAGGGCCCTTCAGCAGGCAGCAGCTGCTTGTTCTCACTGCAAGCCCGACTCTCAGCGCTCCAAAGCCTCCAGGACTACAACTGAAGCCCCGACACACACACAGTGCCCCCTACCATCATCTGCTATCATTACAGTTATTATCTCCAAGTATTGCAATTCCCCGTCTCCCAGGGACACAATCCTAATCGTTCAGATGGAAGCGTGAAATTGACCTGAGGAAAACATCAAAAACCAACTTCAATTTCCATTCTTGCGCTCTCTGAATGCAGGAAGAGGTTTCCAGACAGCTGCTGACAGACAGAGATTCTTGGTATTTGGTTGGTCTGACCTGTCTATGCTCTCTTGCTGTGTGGTAGTCTGCCCTGCGTGTGACTTAGTGGGTCTGAAAACATTCCAAAACAGAGGAAGAGGGAAGAAGATAAACAGCAAGGTATGAAAACATCAGTCTGCATTTTAGCAGGGTTTCAAATACCTCTAAACGTATGACACATGAGTCGTGTTTTCTGATACACTTTTAATTGGAATTCATGAAAAAAAGCTTCATAAAAATCCCTTAAAGACACATCATATGGTAGACATAGGAATAAAAGTAAATATCATTTTAAAAGTATTTAGTTTCACTAACTCTCTTCAGAATACTCTGAATGCAGCCCGAATATAGCTTCCCTTATCTATCCACAAGAGGTCAGTATTTTATTAACAAATTGTGATGAAGTCTCACAAATCTGATTTTATTTCAAGAAAAGAAACTTAATAGAATATGTAATTAGAGAGGAATCATGAGCGAAATTTGCAAAAAATGTTCAGCACTTTGTTTGACAGAGTAGGCCCCACAGGCGATAACAGAGCTGGTGTTTCTGTGACACTGGTGACGCCAGCACAAAGAAAACCCTCCTGTCATCAGTCCATTTGGGTTTAAGAGCACACGGGCAAAGTACAGAGTGTGGTCCATGGTGTGCTACATTTGTTAAATGAAGGGTTCCTTCAACAGACGTCAAACAGGCAACTAATGGAGCTGGGGGTAGTCCAGGTTATCGCCTAGGAGGAGAAATAACAGACGAAAAAGGGTTTCCAGTTGTGCTGAAAATGACCAACATAAGTTAAAATGACTTTGTTCTGAGTGGTAACCCGTGTGTTAACCTCAACTCTCTGAAGTTACCCTCTGATGTTGAATTTCCTCTTTCGGTTGAGCGTTATATGTTTTAGAAGTATAGCTCTATGATGAAGGTAGTTTGGGCTTGGTTCTTTTGGAGAGTCTGTAGTTGAAGTACATGGCAGACCTGGGCTGTGGGGCTCTCCTGGGCCAGCAGGTGCGTCCGTTGCCGGAGTATCCCTCCGAACACTGACAGGTGTAGGAACCATCTGTGTTGACACACTGAGCAAGGTGGCTGCACTGGTGAGACCCGGTTAAACATTCATCCTTATCTGTGGAGCGAAGGAGAAAGGAGATTTGTTTAAACGAGGAATGCTTGTTTGATATTAAATCATTTCTTATCAGAGCGAGGATGCTTCACAGCTACGTCATAGTGGATCAGCATGGAGGGAGCAAAAGGGTTTCGAGAAGTGTCTGTTTTCAAACCTGCTCGAGAGATAATTTTGCAATGCTCATCACATGGATGAAAACAAAAACAGCACGTGGGAGAGCCCACAGCTGAGTGGGTGAGCTATGAGTGCTCATCAAATAAACATGGTCTCTGGATCCTCTGCTGCCAAAGCACATCTTCCAATGATCCCTCTCTCTGCCAATTAACACAGACGAGGAGAACATGTGGAGCTGTGCTGTGATCCATTTAGTCCTTGACAGGATTGGACATGGAACAGATCTCAATGTGGTCGTAAAAAAAGTCCTACACTGTGTACTGGTGGTCAAAAGCGCATAACACATTGTTTTAATACTTTCTTCTGGTGGGGTCTATTGTTGCATGATATCCCCTTTACTCTCTTCCCACATTTCCTGTTCATCTTTACTGTCAGACTACGTGAACATGTTGAAATATAACCTCACAAATACTTTAAAGGGGCCATCTAAAGCTCATTCTCAGGTTCATACTTGTATTTTGGGTTTCTACTTGAACACGTTTCTGAATACTCTTAGTTATTCTTTCAGTGTTTTGATACTTTTCCAGTACCTGGATCTGCTTTATAATCAAAAAAGACACTCTTGAAAATATGTGAAGGAGGCTGTGGCTCAGTGGGGAGTGTTCTGTACTGATAGCAAGTTTGAGTCCCACTGCAGTCAGCATATCGTTGTGTCCCTGAGACACTTCACCCCAAATGGCTCCTGTGGGGATTGCCCACAGTATCGAGTATGTAAGTCGCTTTGGATAAAAGCGTCTAACAAGTAACATGTAATGTAATGTAATGTGACTCAAGCACATCATTACTTTCACTACTATTTTATGGGATTACATTAAAAACATGTGACCATCTTGTTAGCAACAATAAGGAAACTACTAGATATTGCTTAAAAACTACAATATTCATTATTAGCATCAACTTTGTTTGCTAAGAACTAAAGACCACACCTCGACATTGCGCCGAGCCCTGGAGTGTCCCTATCACAAAGCCATCCTGGCACACGCAGACGAAGCTGCCGAAGGTGTTCTTGCAGGTCTGCCGTGCTCGACACACGTGAGCATCTCGCCGACACTCATCGACATCTGCAACACACACACATGTCAAACACCAGCAACGCATTTGGAACATTTCATTGCACAACAGGCCACATTGTTGGCGTTGTAGTCCACTGCTAATGTTTCTTGTCTTTGCTCAGAACAATAATTACCTTCAAAAAGACACGAAAAGCTCAAATCAGTACCTTGACCTTGCAACCACCTCTTTGCCCTGAAGCTTTGAAAGGTGCTCTGTTGTTTAAAAACAAGGAATGACCCAAATACACACATGTTTCACTTCAGGTGTGCAGAAGGAAGTCTTCTGGAAGGTTGTACAATTATGACAAACAAAAAAAGCTTTTTCTTATTTCCTAGAGTCAAATCTATCTTATTTAATGTTTTTTGTAGACTTGATTTAGCAGGATAGTCTATTTACTTGCTATATGGGAAGGTGCAGAAATGATAACAGTTTATAGACATACAATTGACAGAAAATGCCTAGGTTTAATTTATAATCTGGCAAGTGAGTGTATCATACTTTTTCCATCCTTACCTCATGTAATCATTATTTCAAGTTTGAGAATAAATGTCAGACGCCATACTGTAAATACAAACCTTACTACTCCATGTATAGTACATATACTTGTCAAACACTACTTCAAACACATTTGTGCATCAGTGACACCAAAGCTATGATTTCCCTCCGTTTGAACGTTGAATTTTCCCCACCAAAAACTCTCCCACAGTGTGAACATGCCTTAACGGCCGTGAGAGGCTGCTGAAGGCTTGCTTCATTACAGGACAGGAGGTGTCTGTTGCTGAGGACTGAAGTCATAAAGCGTTGGGACACTGAGGAGAGAGTCCAGGGTATGTTTTTCTACATCAGGTAATTAAAGGCTTTTACCATTGGGTAAACAGACCCAGTGGAGAGGCGCTAATGGTAAGTTCGCAGCAGGTAGTAAACATAATGTGAATTGGAAGCTGTGTGCATCACTTGCACCAGACGTAAATCCAAATAGAAATGAGCTGGCAAGGCAAGGTGATACGTCAACAAGTGTGTTGCTGCAGTGTGTGACTACACAGGAACTCTCCAAGGGGAGCGGGAACCATTCAGGAAACAGGAACTTAAGGCTGCAGCCACACGAGGACGAATTCGGTCGTTTGCGTTACTGTTTAGTGTCATACAGTATAGACTGAATTGGGTAAATTAAGCTATTTAAAAAAATAAAAGTGTTATATATGTGGAAAAAATTGTTTACATTCTGTTCCGACGATAATAAATAAATTGTATGTGGACGAGCTGCCTGCCTGCCTATGCACTTTGCCCTGTGTCATTGCCCATCACTGGAGTCCACAACAAAGTGCTAAGCTTGACAACTGTGAGTAACATTCATTTAGAATCGGGTAACTGTCCATCTCATCATGTAAGTCCAATATTTGCTCTCCCTTTAGCTCTGTTTTGGTCTCCACCACTCCACCATCCTGACTATTTAGCTGCTAAATGTGCTGCCTACGATATTTTACCAGCATTTAACTAAGATTTTCAGTCTGGGCGATAGTGTACATTAATTATTTAAAGATTATCGCTTGAAAACAGGGAAATAGGTTTAATGACAGAAACAACCAACATAGTAAGGTTTATGGATGAAAACAAAACAATACCAGTGACCATTGCATGTATACAAAACATGTGTATTGTGTATTTGTAAAAGCGCTTTGAGCATCTGGAAAAGCGCTATAATAAATGTAAGGAATTAATTATTATTATTATAAGCTGAAAGATGCTAAATACCGCCTCGAGCTAAGGGGTTATAATTCTCCGTAGGTTTTTCCCTTCAAGCTGAAATTGATGTACCCAGATACACTATTAGTAAGAGCTTGAAACAGCCGGACACGATGTGAGACTGAATAATGAGGCCGGTTTGAAGGAACCAAAGTGAATTGAAACAGCAGTTCAGGCTTACTATCGTGCTAACATGATACTGAAAACATTAAACAAGTGTGGTGTAGTGATAAGCTAGGGGGCTTTCTGAAGGAGTATTACCTTCACAGGTCTTGTTGTCAGTGGCCAGGTGGAGGCCGGGGGGACACAGGCAGCGCACCGCTCCCCCTCCCTCCATCTGGCAACCAAACTGGCAACGCAGGGAGAAACAGGCGGCCTCTCCTGGAAGACAGACAGGGAAACACTGGCTGAGGATCGGTCACAGAAAAAGGCAAGTGGACACACACACACACACACACACACACACACACACACACACACACACACACACACACACACACACACACACACACACACACACACACACACACACACACACACACACACACACACACACACACACACACACACATGAAATGAACACTTAACACTACTTAAAAACAAGAATCTGTATCTCACATAAATCAATTATTTACATTCGGTGCCCTTTAAATCCCTATCACCACCTACATTTGTTATGATATCACTTTCTACAATATAAACTGTGAATTTCTGTCATAAACATTTATGTTAGCCTAAAAAGGTGTGTAAACGGAGTACCAACTCTTCAGATACATTAACCTCCTATTATGGTATAAAGATGGCACACAGGTTTTTGTGTAAAACTGATCAGAAATATGACCTGACAGTTTAGACACTTTATCATTTGGGCTTTTAGATTACGTTTTAAATGATCGTTTGAACAGGAAAATGACTCACTGGTGCAGGTGTATCCATCTGCGCTGAGTGTGTACCCAGGGTCACAGTAACAGCGATAGCTACCGTGTGTATTCATGCAGCGCTGGGAACACGGCCTCTCCAGGAAACCGCACTCATTCACATCTGGAGTCAATATGAAACATTATTCGAGCAGCAGATAGAAACCCTTGCGGTAAACGATGCATAAGAATGGGTTAAGAAATTAGAAACATAAGACTGACAATGATTTTGTGTGTAATAGTCTACCTTCATCACACTGAGGTCCTTTATATCCTGTGGAGCATAAACACTTGTCTGGTCTCACACACTTTCCATTTACACAAGACTTCTTGCACACAGCTGTGGAGGAGAACAGACACAACATAAACCATGCTTACATCAATGCTGTACATCAGGGCTATTCAATTGGCGGCCCGCGGGCCAAATCCGGCCCCGGGGTGATATTTACTGGCCCTTTGAGTATAATGTTAAAAAGTACTACTACTTTTTAAATTTGGGCCAGAGTGCCTTTATTCCAAAGAGTGTGTTACATTGAGAGATAGACATTATTTATGTCTGTATGACGTTGTTGTGAGTGTGGACGGAGCAGCTACAGGTTAGTTTAGCCTGATCGATCCGATTCTGATAGGATTTACATGGAGATACGGCCCGCCCCCTCTCCAGCGTCTTGTTTGAATGACAGGAGTAAACACAGAATTAATGCTTTATTAACTCATGGTTTTTAAGGGGCTTATTCTTTCACACACAGTGACGTCACGAGCTACCCACAATGCAACACGCACCATACATATATATATATATAAATACGCCATTTTCCTGGAGGTGCAAATATCCTGGAAGTGCAAATATAAACAGCTAGCTAACGTAGCCAGGCAGAGCGCACTAGTTTTTTTTTCTGAATTAGCGACCGAAGAAATCGCTGCATATCTTCGTCTCTGGTCTTGAGGGGTGTGCTCTAGGTCGTTACCAGCGTAAACTAGAGCTGTGTGGGTTGTCCGATTGCCCTTACAGACTGCCTGCAGATGTATGGAAAAACGACCCTCGACCCTTCGTCGATTTTGGCTGCATCTACGTCTAATTTCTGGAAACACCAGGTGAATACCCCACTTGTCACAATAATATTATCATGCCATTGCATATATGTGGTATTTTAGAGTTGACTAGATATTAGGGATGCTCCGATCGATCGGTCACCGATCGAGATCGGCCGATACTCACTCTCTATCGATCGATCGGTGCTCTCTAAACATGCCGATCGCATGACGTAAAATACATGACACTTTTCTCTGTGTGCGGCAAAACAAGCTCGCCAAAATGGCTTCACCGGTCTGGCATTATTTTAAGGTGTCCGAAAAAGACAGTAAAATAGCGGTATGCAACGTGTGTGAAGCAGAAACCCTGCAGCTCCGCCCGTCGGACCGGTAAGCGGAACGAAACACACAAGAGTTAGACCTAACACACTTAGCTATTTTATCTACCTCTGGAACAAGCTAAACTAGTTATAAATATATTTATTCTTCACTGTCGGGTCACTCATTACTGGATCAGTGAGCTACATGAGATACTGACAGGCTGTCAGGAGAGAGAGAGAGGGGGAGAGGAAAAGAGAGCGCTTCCGCTCATTTCTCCCGTGTTATTATCCAAAGTGAATGTTAACTTGAATAATGTACATCATTTGAATGTAATAATTAAGTTGTTTGTTGAAGCTCCAGTGAATGAGCCCCATTAACTGAGTTTAAACATCACTTTAAATGGAAGATTTAAAGTGATGTTTAAATCTTCAATTTAGGCCCCGCCCACCCGATCGGATCGGCGATCGGTATCGGCCGATACTGATCCCGGCGATCGGCGATCGGCCCCGAAATTGGCGATCGGAGCATCCCTACTAGATAGAGTCAATAGACTATAATATTCAGTACAGGAAGCTTAGCAACACCTAGACGGTGTACGGCTGCATGCTTGCACCTCGCGTAAAACGGCGGATACTGGAAGTACGGTGTCGCCCTCGGCCCAATACCCGTATGTGTGTGTGAAAGAATCTCCATGTAAATACTATGGTAGACCACCCAATATTCGCATCGCTCTCATCGCTCGAGTTTCACCGCGGCTGTCAGCTGTGTTTGCTCCCGGCATTTTGAACAAGAGGCGCTGGAGAGGGGGCGGGGCGTATCTCCATGTAAATCCTATGGGAGATACCAACTACAACAAAATGAACATATTTGACCGTGATTTACTTGTAATACACGTTTCAAAGTGATGCCGAAGTAACTACATACTGATAACGGTTAGTAAAAACCATGAATTAACGCTTTGACAAGTCTGCAGACAAGACTGCAGGCGAAAAGCTTTTAAAATGCGTGTTTTCTGAATGGAATCGGATCCATCAGGCTAAACTAACCTGTAGCTGCTCCGTCCACACTCACAACAATGTCATACAGACATAAATAAAGCAGCGACTGTATTCACCATGACATAGACAGTCTGTGGTTTGTACATGTTTAACTTTTGTCCAGTTTCTGAACAGATATGAGGAGCTGTGAGCTCTGAGTGTGTGCTAACGGCTAACGGCTGATGTGTTGGGCTAATCACGAAGCGTCATTTCTTGACTGGCAGCAAAAACAACCAATCACAGCAGTGCTTTTCTGGCTGGCTCTGTCCAATCACAAACAAGAAGTGTTCTCCCTAAAGGAATACCCTTTCCGTCCAATGTGAAATGCTGTGGCGTTTTCTGAAATGCTGTGGCGTTTTCTGAAATGCTGTAGCGTTTTCTGAAATGCTGTGGTGTCTTGCACTTCAGGGCCACCGTACTAAAGCCTTATGAAATACGGCAAATGAGTAATGCAGCAAACCTCAAAAAGCACCTCAAAACTGTGTGTAAGGGAAACATGTGAGTACATTTACAACTTTTCTTTCCACAACTGAGGATACACTTTTTAAGTAGAAACAGGTAAAATATGAGAAAAATGTAGAAAGAACTCCATGACACTATTTTCTAGTTTTTCTTTTTCTTTTTCTCAGAGATGCCGCACTGATAACCTGTGAACTTTGGGTAATATGTCATTGTACTTGTGCTGTCACTGAATTGCAGAATGACTTACGCTCACAAATGCCGTTAACATTCCTCCATCCCAAACAACAGGAAGTAGTCTGACCATAGCTGCAGAGTCCTGGCAGTGCTCGACCCCCAGTGTGCTCCAGCGCATCCTCCCCTGACCTGTGGAGGCTGGGACAAAAGGTTATCAGATCATTAAGCATCGTCAAGCCTTCAGGGCTTCAGTTTCAGCACAGCACCCACACAGACTGACGCCCTGAAAGAAGGTGAACACTTCGGGATTAGAAAAGCACAGAGGGAGGCTATTCGTCTGCCCGCACTTTATTGTCCCCTGGTGGAAATCTGCATTGGGCACAGTGCTAACAGCTGTTGCTGTACACACAAAAGCATCTCAAAAACCACCCGAAAACATCTTAAAATATTTGATATTTGACTTGACAACACAGATAAAAATAAGAAGTGCTTACTTATTTAACATAGATCTATTGCACTATGCATGTGAGTATGCAGACAAACTAATACACTTTGAATACATGTAGTTGAAGACAGCAGCCTTTAATTATACTGCAAACAATTTGGAAACTGCTGACAGTATCGGACAGCAAATTATATGATAGGGAATACAATTGGACGACTTAAAGACATTTTAAGACTATTGGTATGTTTATAATATAAATAAAAAAATTAGTGAGAATGAGTTTCACCGTTCACAAAGGTTTAAACTAACTGTCTTACTTACATTGACCCTCATGCCAGAAATAAAGAGTATCACAGGTGAAAGATCAACAAATAATCCCCCAAAGGAAGAACGAGTAATCCGTAAAGATACACAAGAAATACTAAATAACGAAATAAAAAATCAAGAGCGGTAGAAAAGCTGTTTATTGCAAGATATGCAAAACATAACATAGCAGTGTCATGTCAACAATAATCAAATCCAGACACAAACAGTTTTAATAAATAGAAAGACACAAATGTAAAGGTAACTAAAACAAGTTTAAAAGTAAGGGTTAAGCGTGAAATGTCACTCATTTACAATCTTCTTTTTCCGATAAATATCTCAACCGTTTTGTAGTTTTCCATTTCCTTTGAACAGATTGACTGCAGCTGTATATTATGAAACACCTTCCTCATTCCCAAGCATCCACCAGAAAAAGAACGTTCATGCACTAATAATTTCTCCCTCATTAAAATCTGTTGTCATAAACAAAAGCGCAATAAACTACATGGCCACTAAACGAGCTTCACTCATCGCCGCTGTTAAATCTCCTCACACCCTAAGAGGCTTTTAAATGGTTAGACACAGGCCAAGTAGGTTCATTTCACATGCTCACTCACACTGTACTGGAAGAGCCCCCCCACAATCAGTGGGAAAGAGACAAAGACCCCTTCTCTTTTGAAGAAGTTGACTAAATTGCACAGATTCTTGCTGTCTTAAGAGTCGAGCATCTGACTGCTCTTAGGGAAATGATGCTTTAAAGTTAAATAACTATTTACAAGTGCAACAAATTAGATTTAAAAAAAATCAAATCATACCTGTTATGATGACGAGCCACGGAGAGCCCAATAAAATGCAGCATCACCACAAAGACCCTCCGGCTTATTTCCATCATTTTCTTCCACCACAGTTTCTATGCAGACCATTTAAGTTCATGTTCGCTACATCTATCCTCGGAAACCCTCTCCAACGTGTGATGTGTGTTTGTTTGAAAGGCAATTGTAGAGGTTTCCTCCGTGCCAAAGGGCGTTTAAGTGTGTGTGAGTGTTTGTTCAAGGAGTGGGGGGGGGTCACACGGTGTAATTCTAGGGTCCAGTGTGACGGCTCACCTGTGTGCAGAGGGGGGGACAGATGAAGACAGCAATGGAGAGGATCACAGAGGATAATTGAGGTTCAGGAATGCAAAGAACTGAAAAGTACATTTGTTGACAAAACTCTATCCATTCAATATTCATTTGTTTTGGGATGTACCACACGTCTTCATTATCAGATCCACAGGTATCATAATCCTGAGTACTTTTAAGACTTCTTTCATTGCGTACACCTGGCTTTTAAGTCATCAGTCATGAGTGTGAAATAATTAATTGAGTAATATGTGATAATAAGTTAACTTCCCCTTGAACCAACAGGCACAAGAAGTCTTACAGGTGCTAGGGAAAGCAACAATTCTTAGAATCTGCATTTCACTTCAGTCTTCTTTGATTGTAGATAAACGTACAGTATGGCATTATAAAATGAAATAACAGAGATGAAGAATACATGTTTTCCTGGGACTTCCATCTAAGTCCAACAGCCGCAGCCTCAGAGCCTTTGAAGCTTTAACTATGACCAGCACTGATCAGAGTGCAATCAGTTGTATTAAGCTCAAAGGCGGAGTACATGTCCGAATGCCTGGTGGTCTGCACAATCACACACACACACACACACACACACACACACACACACACACACACACACACACACACACACACACACACACACACACACACACACACACACACACACACACACACACACACACACACACACACACACACACACACACACACACACACACGCACACACACACGCACGCACGCACGCACGCACGCACACACACACACACACACAGCTTGCCTTAACTCTACATCTGTCTGATGAATGAACATCAGCTGTTGAATACGTTTTAAAGTCACGTGTTAACCAGCCCCCCCGAGGGCCCACACCAAACTGATTATGCCTATCTGCACCAGGCCAACGTTATCCTGCTCCTTCAGTCAGTTTACAGCAAACCAGACTTTTCTGTTTTCAATTGACACCTCAATTTGTCTGACCTCTAAACAACAAATAGCACATATTTGGCAGGTTCCTCCAATCCCATTCAGCTAATTATGAGATTACTGTGGGTCGTTGGCCCCGGGGGGCCACCTCCGCAAAGGAGACCACGGCGTAGAAACGATTGAACTGCACACCACAACGTTTTTACATTCAACCCATAATACTTGTAGAGGAATGAGATTGTATGAGGTGCTGAATTGCAGGAAAGAAGGTGTGGTTAAGGGTGACTGAAAATTGTAAATTGGTGTGTATAAAAGTTTTGTCTCAATTCGTTTTTAATCTCTTTCTCTACAGCCCTCCACCCAGCCCTCCATCTTGGAGTTTTTTTTGTCAAATGTGTCACCACCACACATCAGCAAGTGAGGTGGAAAGAAACCATAAAATGGCTCTGCACGGTCTGTCTTGAATTAGTGCCAAACCTCACTCCGTATCTGTCATAAACGATACAATTAAACTTAATCCTGCCTGCCAAAAAGGAAGGGAAATGGAGGAAAAAAAGAAAGTGGCCGTCAACAGTAAAACAGAATGATAAACGGTGTCGGTGCTAGCGCAGTGTGTGGCAAGTGCAGGGGCTGATCTGAGAGCTGTGCTGCGAAACCTCCATCTGCCAGCATGGACTCGGTGGGAGCAGATCAAGATTTCAAGTGCGTCTGCGCCAGATCTGCAGATCCTCCTCCTCCTCCTCCTCCTCCTCCTCCTCCTCCTCCTCCTCCTCCTCCTTTGACCACATTAGAGGTGTAACACATTGGTGGTCTTTGATTCCTCAACTTGAAAAGGGAAGCCGCACAAATAGATCAGATGTCATTAATGTAAAGCCTCTACCCCACCCCCACCTGCTCAAAAGATATAACATATCCGTCATAAATGATGAGGTTGGAGTGAGTCCCCCGGATTCCCGGAACAATGTAGGCGGTCAATCACACGGGCCAGACAGGCAGCCCTTCTGCTCTTGTTAAAATGTACTTTTTCTTATGTAATAGTGACATGTGGGGGGATTTCATGACAATTCAGATGCATGGTCTCCCGCCCACAGAGATGAAAAGACCACCAGTGCACTGGAAAGTAAAATTAAACTTAATTCAATAATAGCTGACAATCATTTTGGATTTAGTAACTGCCAATAATGGCTTCATTTGGACTGAGTTGTCAAAGGTCTGCTTGAGGTTGTACAAATGCATTTTTGCTCTTTTGGGGTTCTACTTTTTTTGTCAAATGTCAAACTTGGATTTACTTGCCAAGAAATAGATGTGGAAATGAATGACATGATTTAGAAAAAGAGATGAATATGACTATGTATATATTACACCTTCCGTATTGTAATCATCTTATCTTCTTGTAAACAAATCCTACTTGATATTATTCATAGATAAAAAGGACATTTGCAAGAACTTTCTAATGATATAGTGATCTGTAATTTAGGACTTTGGCAATCCCACTGGTATCAAAATAAAAACAAAAAATGTATGTGATTTGAAAGATGCATTTAGCATTATTATATTGACATTGAACCGGTTTATATGGCTGCTAGTGCACACCACATAAAAACACAGCTTTCGGTCACTTTATCTGGACTTCAAAAAGCAAGATCATGCAAAACTGTGGGCAGCTACTTTCTCTTATTTACCTCACAGCAAGAAATATACGCCATTCTGTTACTCACGGTATGCATGATATACACACCACTCTGTATTCATGCATTCATATGCATAGTTTCATGTGCACATGGCAAAGTGTAAGTACATCTGGTTCTGATAAAAACACATGTTTACAGTATGAATGTATTTATGAGTGTAAATCGAAAGCAGATTTTGGCCTTTACGTGTTTATACATGCATGTTTTCTTCTCTATTTCCCAAAGCAAAAAACATTATACACATTTAACATTCTATTTAAGACCCCCAAAATCAAACAACGTATAAATAACCAGACGTATAAACTGTAGTATATTGAATAATATGTGACAACTTGTTTTAATATAAAAAAATTAAGCCTATTGTACAAAACAGTAAGTTATTATTGAATGAAACTACTCTAAATCTCATAAAAGGGGTGTATCATGTTTTTTTTTTTTTTTTTTTTTATCAGACTTTTGTGCAGAGAATTTCCATATTTGATTTTGGTTAATGCTTTTTCCAGGATGATGGACAGTCTGGGGTCAGAGTTCGGAGAGGGTATGCAAAGCAGTCACCCAGGTGTGAGGGGTTAAAGGTGAAAGGTCAGGGCTGAGGGCAGCAGACGGGACACCTGCGAGGGCTTGATGAGGACAGCAGGGACGGCCGTGGCAGCAGTTACAGATTTGGGGAGAGAAACAGGGAGGAAGTCTCACCGCATCCATCACCGTGATCACCTGGGTGCAGGCGCGGCACTTTGTAATCCTCTCGCACCCTGATCCTGTGATCTGTCCTCCTTTCATGTTTCATGTGCGGGAACATATGTACATTAACACATTAACTCTGCCTGACTGAAGACAGGCATCTCAAGAATTTAAGTTTTAATCTCTAGCATCAAGTCTTGTTTGAATCATCTCCGTTTTCAATTTTTAAATCATGCTTATGCCACTGTGATTCCATCATAACACTGTTTCAAGGAACTCCTGGAATCCAGAAAGTGATATTGAGTTACATAACAAGTGATTTGTCTCACTCATAACAGGAAACTAGAGATAACCCATGTGGAATCAAGTAGCCCATATACATTTTATTAAGTCTCCTATAGCAAGGTCAAAACAATAAATGTATTCAACAAACCAGTGCAAGACTTGCTGCTTTCAGAAATCCACAAATATAAGGATTTTCACGGATTTATATGATTGTAAAGTGTTGTGGCATTTTTTAGTATTTCTGAAATTCTTAAGGCATAGTGATTTATAGATGATTGTCGTATAGAAAGACAGAACAAACATCACATTAAAATGAATCCGTAGCCTTGCCATCACAGTTTAAAACACAACATGGGAGCCTGCTAATATTACTACATTGATTGACAGATCTTCTATGACGCAGCCTTAAAACTAAAAGAATGTTTTTTGATGAGTAAAAGAGGCATGCGTTCCACAATTAAATTACCTTTTTAATGCCTTATTTTCTTATTTCCCTTCCTCTTTCTTCCTATCTGTTTGTGTAACAACAACCCCTTCCTGTCACCCCTCTGCCATGCCTTTTAGGGTAAAGCTAAACTGGAAGTACAAAGTGTTCACAGAGGCAGTGCAGCCATTAGACACAGAGCTTTGGAGAGATTAGGATGCACACAGTACACCAGCAGCAACACAGGCAGCCTCTGAACCAAGCGAGGATTAGAGCTTTGGCATTGGCAAGGCAGCGCCACGGAAAGAACACCAGAACATCGCCAAAGAAAATGATACACCATGTGTTCCTACCTCATGTGGCTTTGATGAGAATGAATAGGCAATCATTCTTATTCAATTCAATATTTCTCTGCGGAAAGGGCATGTTTACTCTGCTCCTCCATTTCTGGAATAACACTAACTAGATGTATTTATGATTCATTTTGTAGAGTGCGCTCTGACGCAGGACTTGGAGTTATGGGGGTGCATTTGTGTGATTGTGTGTGTGGGTTTGACTGAGAGGCCATGCACTGTTTTAATTTGTTGTGGGAGCCATAAACAATATGGCTTTTTTTGTTTACCAAGCTTTGTTTTTTCTTTTTTTTCTTTCACATTAACGGTTGATTCATTGCACAAGTTAAGAGAAGATGTCATTTTGTGTTTGACTCATTGGAAAGCTTCTCTTAATTAAGTTACACATCTTACTAAACAAAGGGAATATTTCAACATTTTTGGTAATTCAATTTTTGCTTCATAGCGGATAATTTGTCCCTTGACAGTTTCTTGTGTTTGCACATTAACAATGTAGGCCAGGAGCAGATTAGCTAATCTCAGAATAAAGACTTGAATCAATTGGAAACAACTAGCCCGGATGAGCATAAAGAGTCTTCAGTCATGATAGCAGCCTCGGCTTCAGGCACGCTACATCCTGAAGTTTTCTGAAAATATAGCCGATATGATGTTTCCTACATTCACCATTGTATTTCAGAATGCTAGCATGCTATGACTAAAGATCACTAAACACATGGTACAGCTGAGGCTGCTGGGAGTCATATTAGTTTTCCTTAAACTGCTTATGTTAATGTACAGTTTCACAAAAGACTCTCAGAGCTGTTCATGGATTTATTTTTTATATATGGAGAGTGCGGTTTTCAACTCTCAAAAAGAATGAGAATAAGTGTTTGTCTTTCTCAAAATGTTAAACTATTCCTTTAAGATTGACTAAAGCACATTTAAGTTTCATCATTTGATATTATGCTGAAGGAATAAACCAAGATAGACTGACCAAGAGTCATTTTCAGATACAGTGGGATGGTGTTCATGGATGATCTGCATGCAGAGGTGTGCACGTGTCTTCCTGCATGCACGTGTGTTCAGGAAAGAGTGTGAACATGCTACTCCTGTGTGTGTAATTGGACTTGTGCAAGACCCAGATTCTTTGCTAGTGGTGTTTGATAAAGTGTAAGGCTCGACACAGTGCAGCCGAAAGGGCCGTGGCCGTTCAGATAACAAGGCTGCATCTGGCGGAGTTCACTGGCCTCAACACACACACACACACACACACACACACACACACACACACACACACACACACACACACACACACACACACACACACACACACACACACACACACACACACACACACACACACACACGGACGGCTGATGCAAACATTACATTGACTTACATGCATTTCCTGGAGACTTATCCTAACCATAACCAACACATGCCTAACCCTAACCCTAACCCTAACCAAGTCTTCACCCTAAAATTAATGATCCCCCTCATGGGGACCTCCATTTTGTCCCCATAAGGGAGGCGAGTCCCCACACGTGACTGTGTAAACAGATTCAGGTCCCCACAAGTATAGTAATGCTAGGCCACACACACACACACACACACACACACACACACACACACACACACACACACACACACACACACACACACACACACACACACACACACACACACACACACACACACACACACACACACACACACACACACACACACACACACACACACACACACACACACACACACACACACACACACACAAGGCTGATGCAAGCTATGGCCACACTTCAGTCAGAGGAAACCACATCTTTGCAAGCACAGAAAAAACAACTGTGCTTAACTTTCTTTTCCTTTCGCTGTTCCCTTTTCTCTTCCTCGTGGGGCAGTCAGTGTTTGAAGTGCAAATAGGGCATGGTCATCCCAAAACTGTTCTGGGCCATTTGTCTTGTAAAGGAAAGATGCAGATTTGGCCTAGTTTGCCATTCTGCAGTGGTCAGGTGCCTGTGAACACCAGCGGACACTCAGTGCACCTTGTTTGGCTTTGCATGGTGGCTTTGGTTGACGCACACTCTGACACACACAAACACATTTTGACCCCAGTGTCAGCGCTAGTGTTAGCAGTAAAGCTGCGGCGGATGTCCCTCTGTTGACTCGGAGTGATGTAAGCTCGAGATGAGCGCTGCAGATTAAGAGTGAAGGCAAACAAAGGGTCCTGCCAAGATGAGCCACAGTGTATACAGATTAATATAACAATACAGCCACACGAGCGCTGCCGTAAACCATTTGCATAACTCTTTTTAATGTGTTTCGGAAAATGTCCTCGCTTCGCTTTGAGGGGATACCCCCACATGGAAACTTGTACCTAGGTGGTCCATTCCAGCCGACATCAGTTGTTTACCTAGCCCGTCTGAGGATCACAGAGAGGGGAAGCAGACAAAGAGCGATGTGTTGTCTTTGACAGCCACACGCACATTCATATAGATCAGCCATGATATATGCAGATTTACACATGCCCTGTAAGGTCCTTCAAGCTACTGAACATTCAGGAACAGAAGCACATTTCACTCAAAATGGGGGAAGAATTTTTCTGACAAAATGTGTTAAAAACTGAAAAAATTCAAACGTTGACTTTAAATAAATGTATTATGTCAACAGAATCCAGATTATTGTATTAGGTTAGTTGAAAGCAATAATATTACGTTTAAATATATTAGGTTCAACTTAATATAATTTTTTCCAACTAACCTTATACAATTACAAAACACAAGATTTAATGAAAGTCAATATTTGAATTATTTCAGTGTATATTTGTTTTCCTCACCACAAGTCATGCTCTATGACCTGGACATTGTACTCCCGCTTTACCTTTAGATACAGCTTTTGTTTGCCTTGCAGTCTGCCATTGGACAGTAAGAGTCTGTCTGAAGAATCTTAAGAGTAAATTCACGTCTCAACAATTTAAGCACCAAATCGAAGACTCCATTTTGGAGGATATTGCAGTAAAATGATGAAATCATTCACAAAGGCTGCTCTCATAGATTGTATTTCTTAAAACGTTTTCAATTGTACTCTGCTGGCAAAAATCAAGATCTGCATAAATATACAAATAAAAGTAATAAATAGGAACAGACAGTTTGAATGACATTCAACACACACACTCACACAGACATACATGCACTCACTCACACACACACACACACACACACACACACACACACACACACACACACACACACACACACACACACACACACACACACACACACACACACACACACACACACACACACACACACACACACACACACACACACACACACACACACACACATACACACACACACACACACACATACCATGTATACATCACTTCAGGGGACATTACATTGACTTACATGCATTTCCTGGAGACTTATTCTAACCTTAACCATAACCAACACATGCCTTACCCTAACCCTTACCCTAATCCTAAACCTAACCAAGTCTTCACCCTAAAATGAATGATCCCCCTCATGGGGACCTCCATTTTGTCCCTATAAGGTAGGCGAGTCCCCACACGTGACTTTGTAAACAGATTTAGGTCCCCACAAGTATAGTAATGCTAGGCCACACACACACACACACACACACACACACACACACACACACACACACACACACACACACACACACACACACACACACACACACACACACACACACACACACACACACACACACACACACACACACACACACACACACACACACACACGCACACACTGATGTTTTCGCTCCTCCCCCTTCAATGTAGTGCGGTATCATTTATCATGGTTATATTTGGCTTCTTCTACAGTACAAGACATCACCTCGTTTTTTAAACCACCACTCCTCACCCCGGTCAGTTTTACCTGTCGCCCAACACTCAGCGCTGCTCTCAGCGCTCTGTGGGGGGTTTAGCATGTGTTAACATGACAGATTGAGCCCCAGTGGGAACCTTAATTGCATCATTTCATGGATGCGAGTCAGTGCTGTGGTCCGGGAGAGTAAACAAGCTCTGAATCCAGGAGCAGTGAGGGACTGGGAGGAAGTGGAGAGGGGGGGAGTGATGGAATGAAGGGATGTAGAGAGGAGTGTAAGCTAAGCAAAGGTAGAAAGAGGAAGTGCTTTGGAAAAACTGACGTTCTCTTTTAGAGGTTCTTCAAATAACTTTAATAAAATATGGAGCCCGTTTTTATCTTTCATAGACATTCTGGATATTATGCCTAACAGATCAGATGATTGAGTCCTTTTGTTTCATATTATTCTTATTGTAAGAATAGTTTTGTTTACAGTTTCCCCTTATTATTATTATTATTATTATTATTATTAATACTTGTTTATTTAGAATTATATATTTTTTGTGTGCTTAATTTGTTTTCTTACCTGAGGTCGAGGCGGGTGGGATGTTTAGAATAGAACATTGAAAGTGAGCATTATGTTTCTGTCCCTTTCTTATTCTGTAATTGTATATGTTGTACTTGTTATGCTCAATAAAATATATATATAGTGCCTGAGGATAGAAATGGGTGTAAATAACCTAGAAATTGAGATGAATTGAAGAAGTGTGAAATGTGAGATAGGGGAGGTATGACAAAAAACGTTTTGCTAAAAACAAAAACCACCAAAAAGCAACAGACTTGCATAAAACCACCCAAACCTCCTCCAAGGTGGTCGTGGAGTTAGGTTTGTTTTGTTATGTGATAAGCTGAGAGTTAAGTGAGGCAGAAGGAAAAGGCAGCAGCGGCAGGCTGGTCGGAAAGTGTGTCTTCATTAGTAAGTGATCAGGGCTGGGGAATATGAGATTTCAGCTGCCTCAGTCGTGCGTTTCAGCAGCAGTACTCCCTGAGTCAGAGTAAACACATGAGGTCACAGAATACACTAGGCAATTAGGGGTGTGACAAAACCAGATATACATCCAGGGGGTTGACATGCACACACATGTACACAAGCAGGTACAGGCCCACTTAAAAACATGCACCACACATGTTTACACAGTCCAGATCCGATACTCTCACATGAATCAATATGTTGGAATCTGGAGTGCATGGTTACAATTTATATTCAAAATCACAGCAAAGCAGAGCCAATACGGACAAACACAGATGTTAATGCACAACATCAATCAATGCTGCTCTCCCAGCTTCCCTGACAAGACATCATGACTTCTTGTTGACATGTGACATCTGCCAAATGTACAACACACACGCTGTACATTTAGCAGGGATGTTGTGGGACGGTGGAGAAGAGGTAACGTGCCGTTAGATCAAAGTGGAAACAGTTATTCGTGGTGAGTCAAACAAGACCTGAAGGGATGTCACAATCATGGTGAGTGTCGGGAGACGTTTCCAGAAAAGTGTCATGGGTGGACATGGGTGGTATCAGAAAAATCAGATGTTGGAGGCAGAATAATGGATTAAGATGAGGAGCGCCAGACATCAGGGGGAAATTAGATAAAAAGCCTTGAGTTAGTGTGTTGAGGTAGTTACAGGAAAAAACCTTGAATCGTGGTGGTCTGCGTTTAAATCATTTTTGTTTTACCAGTTGTTTTAAAGGGACCAACCTTTTTTCTGAAAAATGATATATATTATATATTAATAAACCTTTGAAAAGGCCTTTAAGCAATAAAGTCAATAAAACACATTTCACACCGACTCCAGACCTTTCGAGTTTCCATGTACAACTGCGAAATATTATTTATGGATTTTCCGCTCCGTAAGTCACCATGCTATACATTGGAACTGTGTTATGTTTTACCTCCACGTGCACATTAAGTTTAGTCTTGTAAAACCTCACCGCCACCGAACTATTCACTTAATGCTTATTTTTAGAGAATGTTGTTGAATTTACAGTCTTCACTATACACCTGGATAGGTTGCCATGGAGAAAAAGTTGTTAAAACTGACATCCATCCATGAACTCAGCACTGAGCAAGGTATAGTGAAAAAGATTGGGAATGACCTTACAAGTTTGCAAAAGTAATGGGATTATGTAATAAAAGATCATTTTTAAATCTGTAGAGATATTTCGTGAAGCCACACATTTTACTAAGCTAGTGAATCTTAAAATTAGCTCTCAAAGTTTGAAGTACGTGTCAGTAAAGACATCTTTAAATAGGCTACTTATTTTTAGTTTTGGCCATAAATATGATTGGTGATGGACATATTATAACATTTGTCAGAAGACCTTTCGTGAGTATAATGTTTTCCTCTACATACAATGTTAGGTGACTCACACTTGTAGCATTTCAAATATTCAAAGGAAAATCTCCTGTTTGTTTCATCTGTGGAAAGATAAATGAATATATTAAGAAATATCTGTTTTAGTGATCCAAATCTCAAAGTAAAACCCAAAATATGCACAAAAATATAAGGCTAGGAGTTAACTCTAGACTCCTATGGTACCCCAAGGCCCTTAGCGTTAGAGTTAGAAAACTAGTCAAATGTACTTTGAGGATATATAGCCAGGTTTTGTTCCCAATTTTACTTGGATAACCAGCAGATCGTACTACTACACATCTACATTCTCAAAAACAAAGCCTCGCTGTAGTTCACCTTACGCGTGCCATCAATCCCTGCTGTACACCATGCATTCATTAGTTTGGAGTAGTTTAATACTTGTTTATTGGTAATACAGACACCTGTTTGCAAAGACGATCGGTTCACCTGACTAATTTGCCTCCCATGGCTCTAAAGTTTCAGCTGTAGTTATTGTTTGATTTTTCCTGAGGTCACCCTTTGTTTATATCAATTCATTATTTCCATGCTCCATTTCAATGACATGAGGCCGTATTGGATCTCCCTCGGGACGTAATGGGAAACAGATCAGAAACTCAAGTAAATACAGCATAATGAATTGTTCACTTTTGTCTGGATGAGCAGAAACAGAATGACGTCTCTTCTTAATCACGGGGCTATTGTTTTTTCCTGTTTTTTCCCGTCTCCTCCTGTTACCCTATAAGTATTGCTTGTGCCGACTCTTTCACTCATGTATACAATATTATGGCATGCACTTCCAGCCATCTCAGTCCTACAAATATTTGGTATACAGGCTCCTCATGTTTATTCAAAGTACTGGGTTACACTGTTTGGGAAAGATAGACAGACAAGAGCCCTTTGGGAAGGAAAAAGAAAACTATTCCAAATGAAAAGTAATGATTCAAGCCACAGATAGAGTATAAACTCAAATATACGCTGGGCTTCGCAGCACTATTGGACAGTTCCACTTTATGCAATTTTGATTGGATCTGAACAGTGCCTAGTGAACTTAGTGTTGCATTACTCTAAATATGGCAGTGTGTGTGTGTGTGTGTGTGTGTGTGTGTGTGTGTGTGTGTGTGTGTGTGTGTGGGTGTGTGTGTGTGTGTGTGTGTGTGTGTGTGTGTGTGTGTGTGTGTGTGTGTGTGTGTGTGTGTGTGTGTGTGTGTGTGTGTGTGTGTGTGTGTGTGTGTGTGTGTGTGTGTGTGTGTGTGTGTGTGTGTGTGTGAGTGAGAGAGAGAGAGCAGAGTGAGGTGGGTGGTCTCCACTCACTATCAGTATACAACACAAAGCCTCATTGGTATTTTGAGAAGGAAATTAATATTGCCATCAGCAGTGGGTCTTGCGTGTGTTCCTAGCTGCATGAATGTGTTCTGCGTACTTCTGAAAGTGAAGAATTTCCATTTCACAAGAGGACATTTTTCAGGCTGAACTTTGAGCGATGCCATGACGCAGCATGACGACACATAGCTGCCATCTCGGCTCGCTAGCTGTCAACTCCGCAGGCTTTTCCATTCAAGCGGGAGTAAGAGGAAAAGCCCAGGCCTGGTGCCACATTGGCCCTCACATAACTCAAACTGTTTCTCAACATCCTTCTCTTTACTCTCTTTACCTGGCTGCAGGAAAAATGGTCGGTGGAAATGTTGCAGCTAACTGAGAAATGAGACAATTCCCAGTTCCAAGTACTGTAGGCTACAGGTTTTATACTACAGACCATCCCATTCTGACAAATTACGTCCGTATGTGTTCTTATTTCCAAAGGTTCCACCGTCCCAATATTTTGGATGTTGGGCTATCTAATGTGCATAACAAGTTTTCTTTCAAGCTGCTACAGTATAAAGAAGATATCAACAATTCGCACTACGGTTTGTATTCTTCTAAATGCGTCTGTAGATTTCTCCTCTATGCGCCAAACGTAAACATTTGAAAATGGGTAACACAGAAATTACTTGTCTTTAAACAACTCGGGGGGGGGGGGGGGGGGGTTCATTGTGGTAACTATTTTTGTTACGTTAGTCTCCTAGGGTTTTCAATTAACTCGTTTTTCCAGAAGTTATGCGCTGGATTATTTCTTGGCTGGGATCAGTGACTTCCGGGACACTCTTCCACAATATCTATACAAACCTGTAAAATAATGAGTTAATATGAAAATGTGTGAGCTAGGTAGATTATAATTCCATTTTGTTTGTAACCTTTGGACAGAGCCTGAATAACACTTCCCACTGAATAAAGATTTAAAATGTATAAATTGTGAAGTAGGAATAATGACTACACATCTACTCGGGTTCAAATTGAGCTTTTTTTCCCAGGGAAGTTCTACTTTTCCAGTGACTCCGAGTAATATATACAAATTATATAGGCATCCCCTTCTGAAATCAAGTACATTTTAAGCTTACCATGTATTGGTGAATACCAAAAACAAGAGACAAATATTTCTGACATGCTATAAATTTTAATAGACATATTGATATTTCTGTAGAGAAACAAAGTTATCCCTAGTTTTATTTACAATACAGGAATACAAAAAATGGTCACATACAGTACAATGGTAAAAACAACATAGAACTTAAATAATTATTTTATTTGTGTAACTACTTAAATAATGAAAATGGTTATTCTATTCACACCACGCCGTCTCAGCAGCTACAATGCAACTTTCACATTAAGTGCTAAAAAAATTATAATTTTCCATTTTACAGCATGAATTCCATTTTGACCAGGTAGAGTTGATTTATTTCAGCAAACACAAGCAAAGCAGGAGATGAAAAAACAAATACATCTTTTATCGACACTGAACCATCACGAACCATCACGAAGCATGATTGTTTTTTCAAAATAAAAGTTGGGGAGAGAGCACATCTGCAACTGTTTGCCTTTGAAAATATTAAACACTGACTGGTTCTGACTCCTTTTATGGAATTAAAATAGCAAAAGATCAAATGTGGAGTTCTTAATAAGACAGTTTAAAAGAATATAAGCATGCATGTAAGTCTGCTGCATCTGTATTAACTTCGGGAATATCTGACACACATTAACGCGGCTCCAGACAATCCCAGTCTGATGTTTTAACTACATATAGGAGTCACTATATTGTAACCTTCAAACATTAGACAGATCCTCATCTTAGATCTGCTCGAGGATCTGCCTCTGACTGCGACTCGGTGGCCCGAGACGTTTGATCATCTCAAACAGAGACACGTTTCTGACAGTGGGAATGAAACCACGTCAGGGAGAAGAATTAGATGGACTCAGCCAACTGCTCCAAATTACTCTCTGCAGGCACAGACATGCATTACTTTTACAGTGGGGGGGGGAAAGAAAAGGAAAATAAAAAAAAGGTTTACGTGACTTTCTCAACAGAGGAAAAAGCTGCATATGTATAAGTACAGAACATGAAATGACATGACCTGACAAGCTTAGTGTAAAACTGCTTTCTATAAACACCATTCTCTCCCATATATTATTACGCTTAAAAAAATAAACCCTCCTCTATCATAACAATAGTAATGCTATAGTTTTTTTTTTTTTTTTTTGCAATGCTAAGTAGTACTTAGGTAAGCTCTATTGGAAATATACATCACCGCGCTACTGTATCTCTTCCCTTTGTAGTTTGAGTTGGGGTTCAGTGTGTGACGCAATGCAAGGAGTTTGTTAAACCATACCTGTGACGGTGTGGTGTGTGTGTGTGTGTCAATGTTACAACTACTCTCATTGCGCTTTTAATATATGTTTTTAATTCATTTTGAATAATAAAGTGAATGAAACAAAAATGAATACAGTGCATGGGAGCCAACAACTCTGTTCAGATTGTTTGAAACTGGCTTTGACAAAACGTTCTCACTCCGTGGTTCCTGTTTCTGTGGAGGGGACAGTCCTCTGCCGTAGATCCATTCTGTACACTGATAGCAAGTGACTGTTGCAAAACAAAGTTTACACACCGTATACTGTTATAGCTTTTTATGACAATGTGCCCACAAACTAAAAACAACATCATAAGTGAGACGACATCTCTCTTGTATTATAGCCTTTTGAAAATGATAGCACTGCAGACCCACGACTGTCATTGACTTCAGAGTGTTCCTTCAAAGTCTTCATGTGAAGAGATTTATTCTGCTGGGTTTGAATGGACCATGAGCACAAATTGGATCTCAAGCCACGCTGCTCCTTACAATTTTGAATCCTTAAAAGGACCCCTGAACAATCAACTGTCTTCGCTGAAATGCCTCAAACCCCATTTATTGGTGGGTCTTAAGTAAGGCAACAGATTAGCCCCTTAAAGGTCCAAAGTCTCGGTTCCTGCAAGCGTTTTCTGAACGAGAGAGGAAACATCCTAGTGGAACATCCATAACTTGGCCATGCGTATCAATCATCTCCCCTGCTGTCTCTCCGAAGTGTGAACACGGCTTGGATGCCAGGCCTGGTGCTCAAGAGCAAGTAGCTTATAGGCGAAAGAGGAAGAGTTTGGTTTGGTGAAGAATGAGGATGAGAAGCAGTCTGACGGGGATCCTGTGTGTATTTGTGAGTGTGTACATGCCTGTGTGTGTGTGTGTGAGGGAGATTACGAGGCCGTGTTAAGGACACCTCGTTAGAGTCTGCTGGTGGTGGTAGGTAGATTTTTGTCAGCTGGGGGATGACAGCGGGGAGCAGCCCCCCTCTGCGCCCCTATACGATGTAGCTGGTCAGGTCCAGGAGGTACGAGGTCATGTCGATGATGTGGTCCAGAATGCCGTCCTTCTCCTGGTCGTTGGGCATGCCCTGCTCACTCTTCTCACACTGGAGCCCAGAGTAGCCGCTCTTACACAGGCACTTGTTGGGCTCCATACACATGCCTCCGTTGCGGCAGACTGGCTCACACTTGGCTACAGAGAGAGGAGACAACAGAGGTCGTAAGTAAAGCAAGATATAAAACAGAAGCGGGTTTTGTGTTTCATGAAGGATCAAATGCTTTTAAGAAAATGTAAAAGAAAGTAATATTGCACGTTTAACGCTGAATGCTCTGCAATAATAAACCTGGTTTACACATCTGGAATTGAACAGCACTTGGGGTGCTTTTTGTTAAAAATAGTCAGACTTGGGGTAACTTAAAAGCGAGTATCAGTAGGAAACAGAACTTGTGTAGCTGTGTAACAATCATTGTTTTTATTAGTTCACCTTTTTGTTCAGTTTATTTTGTAAAATAAATTGGTTTTATTCAAAAAGCCATTTGTTGTGCAGTATAGTGAAAGCACAAGATACCCTAACCCCGACATGAGAACACATTATTATAATAATAAATGCTATCGTCAACAAGAAGTACAAAACTTGCTATTGCATATTTCTGTCATATCTAGTAGCCATGGATATTTGATAGGATGTTATACACACATGACTACACTGAAAGCAGCAGATGTTTAAAAGGACCCTCACCAACTCTGCAGAAGGGCCCCTCCCAGCCGGGGCTGCAGCAGCACTTTCCGGTCGGGGTGCAGTGTCCGTTCTTACAGTGTCGGGAACAAGCTGTCATCAGCAGCTCGGGGGGCTCCACCTGACGCTGGCACTCCTTCGGGGCGAGGGGCCTGCAACAGTTGGTAGAAGGAGGGAAGGTCAGTATGTGGGGGAGAGCATCACCAGCAGGCTAATGCATTACAGGAAGTGGGGCGAGGCTGTAAATCACACACTGATAAAGTAATACTACTTCATATCAGTCACACAATGGCAATCTCCGCATTTAAGCTATTTAGAGTATAGCATTGGTTAATGTATCAGTTTTAAGATGTTGTACGGCACTTGCATTAACACCATTTTTGAAATGTAAGAACTGAAACAATGAAATGTAAATCGTCGCACATAGACACCGAACAGACTGGATACAATTATAGCATCGTCAAAAACCAGTAGTTCCCAACCCAAGTAATTGAGGCTGAAAAACTGTTTTCCTGTAAAAATGTGTTTTCCATGTGAAGTGGCTGGGTTAATCTTGTCCTTTGATCAGGTTAAATGTTGATTTTATATCCGATAATAGCGACAGAATGACACAATTTGGATTTTCAACCACTCTCTCGAATTCTGAACCCTAAAAGAACCCTTGAATATTTAACTGCGTTTGCTGAAATGCCTCAAACTCTTTGACTGCATCCAAAAACAAGAAGTGAACTCGAATTGATGTGAGACGTAAACAGCCTTGCATTGATTAAACACAGACTAGCTTAGTAACGTGTAAAGGTGTGTAGTTGTACTCTAACTCCATGTTTGGACGATTTCATGTCATGACACATGAAGTATATTGTTTAGATTCTACCTATTTTTCAGACTTTTGGCCAGTTCCACTACACAGCTAATCAGCTCCGTGTTTGTTCTGTGCTCAGCTGCTGCGCCGAGTGGAGGAATTGGCAGAGTTCTGATGTTCCGAAACAGAAAGGACGTCTCCAGAGTGCACAGGTTGTTTGATTGGACTTGGAATGGATAGTTCCTTTTTGTCTTGTGTCTGTTTCCAGGCACACTATGGTAAAGGACTCTGGTAAGAAGACCCTTTCAGTGAGAAATCAAACACACAAACACATCAGGTCTTAATTTCCAGATCAGTTTCCAAAAAGATTTGTGCAAAATAATAAATCAAAGGTGGGGAAGGTAAGTTTGAGAAACCGGCTCGAGATCGCTAGAATTTGAAAATACACAACCGGAGAAAATCTGCCACTTCCTTATAGAGCCCCTCCTCCAACACACAGGAACGCGCACATGACCAATGAGGGCACGAGATCAGTTTGTGCCCCGATGGAAGGCTGACAGGCAGGTAGGCCATTCAGTCTGTTTAGCCGGCTAAACGGATTGGTTGTACTTTTTACAGTATTACGGCTTCTACAGATGACATTTTTTTATGGATATTTTGTCAAAGCACTTCAGATATTCATTGCTATCGGGATGTTAAGAGCATTCCATGGAATATAACAAAAAGTGTATCTCGAGCCGGTTTCTCAAACTTACCTACCCCACCTTTAAGGTTAAAAAAAAACGTTCTTTTCGTGAAATTACCAGCTTAAAAAACTCACATCCCACTCTCATTGGCTGAGGCACGCAGTAATACTATACTAGGATTACTGGCAGTCCTGTATAAAACATTCGACTCATAATTGTCATGTATCTTTATAGCTGTAGCCCTCTGTTTACTGTAAAGCTATTTTTGAATGTTACAACAAGTAGGGTCAACACATCTTCCAACATGTGCTATCTCACACGATAGGCAGCGTTTGTTGATATGTAACCTCAGAAAGATAGCACTTTGGACGTGATGCACATTACAGCGTTCATTTTGTACCTTTCAAAAAGGCTCAGCCCGTTGAGATGTATGTATATGTCAATAAATGTTCCTATTATTTGTGTATATTCCAATATTTTGTCAACTCCTTCACAAATAACTGTAAAGCAGGAGCATCCATTAGGCTGTCTTATTGTTTTAATTTTAACTTTTTCCTTAGATCCTACCTACTTACCCGTCTTGGAATAGTCTGCAAATTAAATGGAAACTTAACAATCTGGTGCCACTAAATGTTTTTAAAGCTCGGTTGGATGCTAGTCAATCGGAACATGTTGGTACCTGTTTATGTGGATAATTATGTAATGATGCTGAATGATGTCCTTTTGTTGTTCTATTTATGTTTCATGTGGAACTACTTGGAAAAGAGATCAATGATCTCAATGGGATTTATCTGTATAAATACAGGTTTGAAATTAAATGACTTGAAGAACAAAACAACACATAGGGTTAACACTGGATTACACTGGCCTCTGCAGATATAAACATGATTTGGAAAAATGCAGACACACAAACATCTCCACACCATATGCGTCAAGTCTGAACACCAAAGACACATATTGTGATCATTCCATATTAAGACAAACAAGCAGACACGCACAGCAGCAAATGGGCTGAAACTGAATTATTTCATATCATGCTCTACAAATCTGGAAATAATACAGTGAGTTCAAATGTGAAGCGTCTGCTGCCCACACACACAAACACGTGTCTGTGTGTGCATTTTTTGAGAGAGAGAGAGAACTGTAGATGTACCGACGTAAAAAGCTAATGAGGCAACACAGTTTGCTGGACACAGATGGACACACACTCACACACTGACACACACACAGGCTTGGTAACTGGACTACTGTGGACTGATGCTGGTATGAGAGCTGAAGAGCATCAGTGTGTATTTATATGTAATGCTCGGCCCGTGGGAGAACAGGCCACATCGATCATGGCTGCGGAGCAAATGGTCAATCAGCAGGAGAAACTAAAACTAGATGGAGTTCAGGACCTACAACCAGGGTGATCAAACTCTAACTACAGCACATACATGTACTTGGCGTTCACTCAATAGTCTGCTGTGGGTAAATGTGTGCAAATGCTATATTGGTTTCACCTACTGTATAGGACGGACTACGTGTGGAGAGACACCTATTTCAGCGTCAAATACAAGATCTGTCAGTAGTTTGATAAATGACTGTAACTATGATATTGTTTGGTGATAATTGTATTTATTTGACTGTGAAACTGTTTACTTCCTACTTTGAAAAATGTGTTGCAAATGTTCTGACAGACAAACTGAGTGAAGGCAGTGCGCAGTGACGACACTGTGGCTGCGTGTGTGCGTTAAAGTGGCTTTCAATTTAGAGGATGGAGGGGTGGAGAGAGGAGAGGGGGGGTGATTCCCATGCTCCCATCAGCACCCAACTCCAGACTCCATCCATGGTGGCTTTTGTTGTTGCAGGCTGCATGCAGTTAAAAAAAGAGCGAAGTAGGGAAGCAAACAGAAAGAGAGTAAGAGAGAGAAAGAGTAAGAGTCCCTGGAGGATTGGGGGGTCTGTAGCTAACACTGTTAATAGCAGGCAGGGGTCAGCAGCGCTACTAAACAGTCTGTACGACTGCCAGGGTGGCTGTGAAAACAGCACCTGCTGGTAGCGCCACTTGACAAAGGCAGCTGGGTCAACAGCCACTGTGGGAATTTATCAACTTCGGGAGGGGTGGTGTGTGTGTGTGAGAGAGCGAGGGAGTGGGAGAAGGGCGACAGTGCTCACACATGAGGTAGTTACATTGACACAGAAAGAGAGATGATGATGATGATGATGATGATGATGATGATGATGATGATGATGATGATGATGATGATGATGATGATGATGATAAATCATGTCATTATTACATTAAAAATAAAAATGGAAATTAGATAATGCAGAGTGTGAGGAAGATGAATGCTGATTAGGATTGCTGTTTTGTGCAAAAAAACTGCCTTCCTTCTGTCCTTACATCAAGGGAAGCTGAACATTAACATATCTTAACACTGGCGTCCATTCAGGTCTGCAGTGTGGATGATCTGCCTCAGATTTGTTCCTGATCCGTTTGATTATTAGGTTTGTCAGTGTGTGTGTGTGTGTGTGTGTGTGTGTGTGTGTGTGTGTGTGTGTGTGTGTGTGTGTGTGTGTGTGTGTGTGTGTGTGTGTGTGTGTGTGTGTGTGTGTGTGTGTGTTTAGCTTGTTGGCTCGCAGGGCCGGTTTGATTGACACGAGGTATATGTGAGAAAAGGGCTGTGGAGTGGTGTACATTGTGCGCCCTAACAATGGCTTAATCAAACGGCCCAGTGTGGTCTCTTTTGCTGTTTTGTCATCCGACTCCATTGTTTGGGGGCTTCTTTTGTAGCTTCATTCCTTGTTTTAATTGTGCAAGAAATTTACTGTGTATTGTAGGAGCCAGGGCTATTCAGTGCAACTGGCAAGCAGCTTTGTCAAGGGGAGGACCACAGCAGAGATGTAGGAAGATTTAGGAGGGATAGGAAAATAAAGAAAGGGCTTTTTTCTGCAGCGTGCTGGGAGCTAGCGCAACGCACGCTCACACAGGCTCACAGATGTGCATGTTCGCGTGTACGCACCACCCACACAGTTTATATCTGTACACACAAAAAGGCACAGAGAGGCACACATGCAGATAAATATATCCAGAAATGAGCACCCGCTGTCTCCTTCCCCTGTACATCCAGTGATTTGTGACTTCCATGGCTAATGCAGTTCATAAAGGAGGTCCCAGGACCCTATTCGAAGTTCACCGTGTCTTCTTAAGGTCTCTGCTCACTGTAATTCAATCAGTGCAGCCTGCAGCTGACAAAACCTGAACGTGTGAAAAGTCTTTCATAACGCTGCTTTTCTGTAGAGAGGCAAATTGCATTTTACAGCAGAACTCAGCAGGGGGTACGGCTCTATATGTAACGATTGAGCTATTGCTGGGGACCAACTGTAAGGAGCGGATTCTGTCCGACTGCACGGGTGAAGTGCAGCCTGTGCCTTTTGAATTACGATATGATAAACATGGAACTGTGTGACTATGACTTCCATGACGTATTGTATAAACAGAGGGGCTGAAACAAATCCCTGTTTTGTGCCGTTTCATAATATCTTTGTTTGTTAGTCGGTTTCTTTCTTGCATTATTTCTCCAGGCATAAATATAATGATCTGACTGTATAAATAATTACGTTATCAAACGCAGACTCACTGGAACTGAAAATCAGCCAAACGTGCCCATAAATACCAGCCGAGAGTGTATGTGCAGATTCAAGTTTCATTCCACTTGAAAGCAACTGCTTTTCCTTATTACTGAATGATTTACGGCAAAATAGGGAGAAACAAGCCATAAAAACTTCAATATGATATTTGAATTTAATCAGAAAATAACATATTTTAATCTTAAATAATATTTATGTGTCCTATGTTTCTTTAACGTCTTTTTTAAGTCCAAGTACTTTGATTTACGTTGTTGCTGAAGTGTGCTATACAAATACATGTATCTTTCCTTAGGTACAATATATATGTATATGTTAATGTGTAACCGATGGAAACAATATGTGAAGTGAAGAGAAATGAAACTCTCAGTTAAACTGAGGATTCAGAGCTTTAAATCTCCCAGTCATATTATAGAGTCTATATGATTGGAAATCTTTCCATCCCTGCTGCTATACTAAAAACAAGCCCGGTCTTGCTCTCTCCCTCACATACACCCTCAGACCAAACACATTCAGCATGTTTCAAAATGCATGGTGGCCTATTTATTATTGGAGGGGTACTCCAACTGACAAACAAATACCTAGAAATGAAGTCATCTGGCCAGGACATGTTTACACAAACACTGCTGAAGGATTTTATGGCTGATGTTCCCCTGTAAGCCTTTGCCGCCCTCCCTAGCAGTTCCTCTTTCCCCCTCCATGTTCCCAAACACCCAGTTGATCAAAACACAACGCTAAATGCTATACTGAACCACAAAACCCCCAAAACAAAGCTCTTTATGAGATGGTTGGAGGGTCCAGATGTCCTCGCATTATGGTGAATCAAAAAGGGGAGGACCACCAGACTTGATAGCGCGCTGAGGTCAGACACGTTAGCAACCCCATTCACTCCCCCCGTACCCCCTCGACATCCTCCTTGTAACAAGATCATAATAACGAAGCCAGAGTGTATTAGGAGTCAAGGCTCCAACACCACAGGGTCCGCACAGACTAAACAAGTCCACTTGATGGCGGAAAGAATTGTTCTTTGGGAGCAATGCGTCCAGCCACCAGGGCCCCTTTGAAACATCTGTGGTCTAATTAATTGCGCTAATGCCTGGGTGGCACTGTCATCCAGCAGGAATAATCAGCCGCGGATATGTTTCTATTGTGATTCGGAGGCATGCAAATTCGCTCCGTTTCTTCTTCTCTTACATTCTCTGCCTCTCTCAATTCATTTGAACCCAGCCTAAAGATGTGTCAGTTGGGACTTCTCTTTGCATTTGGTTCATACAATTGGACCCAGAGCGGAGCAGATGGGCCTAATCCCACCGGGCGTTACCCTCTCAACTTCCTGCAAAAGTGCTGATAAGAAGATAGGTAGACACATCGGAGGCATTCAGCTTGGAGCTTAATGTGTGGGTTTGAATTACAAAGTCTGCTTACGTTTGCAGCGAATGTTCTTTCTGCCAGGGTAATCAATCAGAAACAAATGCGTATACATCTCGACTGCATCATGTGGGATGCCCTTTCTGCATACTTTCAGTGACAACATGTTTCTCACTTGCAAAAATTGTTTATAGATCCATCACCATTTCTAAAACGGCGATGCATATGGTAAGCATTATGACAGTGACACATTTGAATGATGAACTTACACTCACACGCATGTTCCCAACACATTCAAGTTGTTTAACATCCATTCATTCAGGGTTAGATTGCACAGAAATAGCCTGCACTGCTAAAACCTACTGTGAGTCGGTGTGCTGGATCGTTGTTGGACTCTTTCTACGAGGTGAGGAGTAAAAGATGCTGTCTAAATGAACATGTGTGTGTTGCTACATGTGCTAAAACACATTCTATAGAGGTCTCTGTGCTTGACAACAGGTGCCTTTGTGTTTCCCCTGCTCTTAGCAGAATGGACTCTGCTGTCACATGCTCTGAAAATAACCAGAAGGCAATCGTTTCTAAGGAGAACACGGCCAGCTAAGTCAGTGTTGCTCTTAGCAATACTTTACACTAACATTTTGAAATGCTATGCTTATTCTCCACTTACTGCTCGGCATTTGTTTTGGCCCAGGCAGATAGTTATATGAAGGGCAGGGGAGTTCTTGTCACAGCGATAAATCATGTGTGTGCAGAGGGGACATGTATAAGTACTTAGGACTTGAGGAGGAACATGTGAAAGAAAGATCGCACTGTAAAGCAATTTGATCAACGATAGATCAGTGGTTTCATAAGAGTCAGTTTCATGTCTTCTACTGTACGTGGGATCAGAACAGTCACATAGTTACCGTTAGATGAAAACTGCATCGATTAAAGGACGGCGGGCTAGATGCTGGTAACTCCATTAAGGACTTGGACCCAGCTGTATCCCACCAGTTTACCAACATATGATGAAAAGGAAAATATATATTGTGAATGTACCTTTTGGGGTCTATCAGCTTGTAGAGTTTTGCACTGTGGGACAGCGCCATGGTTTTACTGCTTGCCAGTATGTAGACTTCACCTGCAAAAGAGAAACAATCATTGCTATTGGCCATCAACACAGTTGGCGTTGCATATTCTTTGCAGAGCACCAAATGATTTACTTTCCTGCCATTCATGCAATATCTGTTCCCGAATAAGGACAAGAGGAGGAAATTAGACAAGAGTGGGGAAGACAAGAAGTAATAAGGAGAGGATGAGGAGAATGAGGGTAGCTACAGCTTCTGCACGGCTGCACTTGCCAAAGGAGTCTACGAAACAGTTTAATGGGACAATTGGATACTCATGACTGGGAACCAGGCGGATAATTTAATGAGGAACAAGCCCGCAAGAAAATTCCATAAGGGGACAAATTGTAAACATGTGTCCGTGGGGCCCATACAATGGGACACAAGCCCAACCCCTTCATGATTCTTGCACCAGTTGCAAATCATGATCGGGATCAGGATCTTTGAAATACCTCGTCAAATAATAACTCCAAGACCCGGCAAGAACTGTGATCAAACATTTCTGACGGCTGTGTGAGTGAGGAATATCATGTGTGAGTGTTAATCAGAAACAGCACAGCTGACAGTTAATAATTCGGAGTCTGGTGGGGGTCCAGCTGGTAAAATGTTCTGTATCATATTAGTCTGCTCACCTCAGCTCACCCTTTCTTATCTTAATGCTGCAGTCCCCCCAGGTAAACAGTAACACATCTCTCTACCCATGCATAACATCGCCTCGTAGGTGGCCCAATCGGCAGTTTATAAATGGGTCTTTGGAGTATCCTTGCTATCTTATGGAAATTACAATTAATCCAGAAGGAAGTACGCACCATTTAATATCCTGTTGGGAAGGTGCCACAGGGGCAGAGCAAGAGGGATTTCTGTTCTGTAGTTGGAGATGTAACTCCTAGTTGGCTAGGTGTTGCACATTTTCCAGATTGCAAATCGTGCGTCACGCTTTGTTTGTGCGAAACACTGCAAAAATATTTTGAATAACCAAATGGAAAATTCCTCAACATGATGTTAACATTTGCACCATTGATAAATATACAACACAATTACTCTAAGCCATGATTTGTCAAGAGTTCATGTTGTAAAACCTCAAAGTGATTCCATAAAATAAGTTCACACATATCTGACACTCATGTGGAAAACAAAGGGAAGCGAGAAAAGGGAAAGAGAGCAAGGTTGGACATGTGAGAGGCGATAGAGGATATATGTGTGTGTGTGTGTGTGTGTGTGTGTGTGTGTGTGTGTGTGTGTGTGTGTGTGTGTGTGTGTGTGTGTGTGTGTGTGTGTGTGTGTGTGTGTGTGTGTGTGTGTGTGTGTGTGTGTGTGTGTGTGTGTGTGTGTGTCTCATCATTGTCACTGACCTAGTTCATCCTCTCCAAAGCCCAAGATGTGTCCCACCAGCATGGAGCCACAGGAGCCAGCTGGGCCCAGACACAGAGCTTTCTCCTGCCACTGCTCACCGCTGTCTGACAAGGTAGCCTTCTGGAGGATCCGCAGGTTACTGAAACAAACAAAACATGTAGGTGAATTCCTGCAGTCGTTACTTTGTCAGTTGTTCTCATGTTCACTGTAGTATAATGCTCAGTGTGTACTATTCATGACATGCACACTTTGCTGTATGATTACAAAATAAAATGCGATTACATTAAAGCAGTACTGGGCAAATTAGAGTTGAGATTTGGAAACGGGGACACGTTTTACTAGATGTTCCATGGTTCGTTGACCCATGTTGCTCTTCCACCCCATGTCTCACGTGGTGTTATTTAGGACCTCTGCTTTTAGTTTCAAAACAAACATCATGCCGGAGCCTTCACTTAGCCACAACAGCATGCCCTCAAATTGTAATGAGGCACCGAATTAACCGACCACACATTGTTTTAAACACAGTGCCAACTCCAGATAGTGTACTTCCCCCTGCTATTTACTTCCTTTGTTTACTCAAGCGTCAGTGTTTGACATCAGCAAAGTAGGATACATTACAAACCAAAGAAAAGTGTGAACAGCACCGAGCAGCAGGATGTTCAATTCTCCATTTACACTGAGTGGGCCGTGCCGCCGTGGTGACAGTAACATAAAACTTGTTTTCCCCCACGTGGATGGAACGTTGTCTTTACTTTGGCAAGTGCCGAAGCAAGGGACAGATTTCAGTGTGAGAAGAGTTATGGTGATCTCAGTAGGACTTGAGATGTTTGTCCGATTACTCATTATTCAAGTGTGTACTTGAATGTAATGATCATCGAAAAGCTATGTTTGTAAAATGGTGCAGTGTGCAGGGAGTCAATCTGGATTTCACAACATGTCTTTTTCCGTTTTGTACCGTTTCAGCTTTCTTATTCTTACCCATTTTTGTCTCCAAACACATAGCTGCCATAAAGTCTTCTCGACTGGCAGCCCCTGTAGATGAAGCCCCCCACAGGTGGAGCTCCTCCACTGGACTGCAGGTCATAGACCGAAGGCTCATTTTCTGGAGAGGGACAAGGAGGAAAGGTCATCAGTGGTTTGAATCTACTCAAAACACAATTCAACTGCTGCCTATAATAGCAAGTGCTGTTTTGTTGGTGATTAAATAAAAAGAATAACCTTCTTTTTGTCAGTAGTCTATTTGAGATAAAGATGGTGTGGAAACTCAACAAGATAAGAAGAAACAACAAAGAGTGAATTTTGATTTAAATTAGACAGCAATATACAGTATTTGACTTCTTCCTTGGCAGACATCTTAGACTTAATGTCTTTAGGGCAGAGGCTTTAATAATCTTCTATTCAAATGGTGAATATGGCAATATTTTTGATTTGATATACTTTATTAATCCCCGTGGGGAAATTGTTTCTCTGCATTTGACCCATCCTCGTGTTAGGAGCAGTGGGCTGCCATTTTGAATATAGCATGTGTTCTGGATTACAGCGGTCTTGGAGTGGCTGTGGCTCAGTGGATAGTGTGCTGGACTTCGAATCAGGGGGTAGCAAGTTCGAGTCCCACTGCAGTCAGCATGTCGTGTGGGGATTGCCCACAGTACTGAACGTATGGAAGTCGCTTTGGACAAAAGCGTCTAACAAGTGACATGTAATGTAAATATGAATGGAGGTTTGCTGCCCCACTGTAATCACTCACAGAGTTTGGCTAAATCAGCCATCCTGCCAAGTTGGAGAGGGAATTGGCAAAAACCAGCATATTGAATTGTAGTGAGAGATCAGGGTGGATTCGGGTTGCCAAAACAACATTGATTGTGGCAAAGATAACCAGCCCAATTTAATTTGGAACAAACAGCTGTGATGTGTTTTATTGTGAGGAGAAGTGTAAGCATTGCGAAGGAACTGCTGTTATTGATTATTTTCTCAATGTGAGAAGAACTGGGCCCCTCTCAGCTGTGTTTCCAACAATACTCAACCATCATCGAGACAGTTATTGTTGTCGACAGGTTCACATCTTACTTGTGGACACGATATTACATTCCCCTGGCAGATATACACTCCACAAGGGGGGAATCTTTCGAGATCACATCATTTTTATGTTCAACCTTCACCGTCTCTGCACTCGACCCGGGGTGTTTTGTGAACTTGCTGAAAAAACACCATGTTCTTACAAAATGAAAGACAGTCGTGAAACAGATGTCATGTTCAGCGGAATAAACGTGAAGCCAAGGAATTGATATATTTTCATGTCTTTCTCAAGACGTAATGCCATCAAACAAAACACAGACAAATGTTGCAATCGGTTATTTTTATCATGAACTATGTTAACATTGCAAAATAATGGGCTCACCATAATCTTTGCCCGGAGTTATCTCCAGTATTCTTCCTGCAGATGTGTTCTTGCCACTGGTGTCTGTACAGAGCATCAGGAGGCTCCCATTGTCCGACTGAAGCCGATCCACTGCACACCTAGGGTTCAGAATATCAGGGGTTAATACAGGAGAAACACCAACCAACTGCACATACAGTAGCAAGTTGGCCTAAGAGCAGAGTCTATGAGAAACCGTTCTGAAAATACATTCATGAAACCACAAATTCAAATTCATTGACAGAAAAGAAAGGTGTTCAAAGTTTGATTCAGTCGCACTACCCCTATATTGAAGGAACAGCCAGGAACAGCCGTTTAGTTCTTCAAGTGTTCCACTCACCTGCCTGGGTCGTGTAATCCATGAGCAAATATTTCAGGTGGCTGGTTGGTGCTGTTGAAGTACGGGTTGTTCCGCGGTATGGAGTAAGGGGATGTGCAGCAGTCTGTGTCCACATCTACCCTCAGGAGGGACCCTGTGAAATCACTGCATTCAAAAACACAAAGAAAATACACCTTCACGATGGTGGGAGCTACGAAGTGATTCAACCGTGTTACACACACCAACACTTGATCCTTGATAGTGTGCTTCTCAGACCTCTGATCTCACCTGAGTCCGTCCATCTCCTCCATGTCGTCCAGGGTGATCATGCCATCTCCGAGGACGATGTGCAGCAGACCATCAGGGCTGAACAGAAGCTGACCTCCGAGGTGCTTCCTGTGCAGCTCGGCCACTTCCATCAGCATGCGCACCGTCCGGGTGTCCACCTGGTTCGGGTTTTTCCTAACAAAAAACATAAATGTCATTTCTGTCAGAGGGTGCACAAATAATGGTAACATATATATATATATATATATATATAATCGAAATACCTACATGTTTCAATACACTGTCATATACATATTTGAATTATACACTGTATTAGGGTCTTCGTAAGTATTTGTTTGGAGCAGTTGGCTCTTGATTGCTTCAAAATAATTGCCATTTAATGTTTTGCAATACTGCGTGAGAAATTATTTTATACATAAGTACCCACTCATATCATTACTTGAATAATTATGTTGGTTGATAAAAATGCTCCCAAGGCATGGATAAGAAATGCTGACATGCATAATAGACTTTACAACATCCAGCATTAAATGAGTTTAAATGGTTAGCTGTCTGGGACATTTAATCTAAAGCATTGTCTAAGTAAGACCAAGACCGTGGGTGGGGATATAACACGATGTTGCACAAGTTCTTATGCAAAGTGGGGATTTGGCTTTACAGTATCAGCAACACATATTTCGTGATGTGTTATTTTGAGTAGTCATTTCTCTATTCGCCCCTCAAATTAAAGACCATACGCTGCAATCACCATGACTGCATGCCAAGACTATAATGAAGATTACATCATTAAGTTAAACATACACGTGTGATTATGCAAATTAAAATGTAACACTTAAACGCGTTCGTGAGAGAAGATTGTTTTCTTAATTACAGGTCATTGTCAAGGGAGTGTGAGGTATCGACACAGCGAAAGGCAAACGTCGCTATCCTCACAGGAGTGTTGCAAATAAACGCCCATGTTACGCAGTGAGCTCTTAAAGCTTTCGTATTTACTGTGGTTCCTATGGTTCCTGGCAGAAATGTGTCGAATAAGTGTTGTTGGATAGGAACAGCCTACTATAACACATTCCTTTTAAGGTTTTACAATACTTTTTTTACAACATCCAATAAGTTTCGATTTCATCCCATTCTTATTTAGTTTAAAAACAGTTCTACAAATTGTGCTTTTTGAATTTTGAACCATTCGCAGTCAAATGAGAGATGTACTGAAAAGCAATTTGTGGGAATGTACACCAATCGTCATGCATCGCTACAAATTACGACTGACCACGTTGTAAACTGTCCTGTGCTTTTCGGCGGTTAAATGAGTGGGCCAGGCATTATCCATCCCCAATAGTTAATGGGTCAGTTACACGTATGTAGACTACGAGGCAGCTGAGGTCTGGGTTTCCTTTCAGGCAGTGAACGGCCCATATTTAAGGTAGATTTGGCACACACTTCTCCCATTACCTCGAAACGGTGTATTCAACCACACGGAGAATGTGGTCGTGTGGTCCGATGGCCCAGCGCTCCTGGTTGGTGGTGTAGGAGACGTAGAGCTTGCCATTCTTCTTGTAATTGGGGTGGAATGCCAGGCTTAGCAGGCCCCTTTCATCTCCACCCTGCAGTCAGATGAGAAACACAAAAGATCCAGGAGTTAATTATGTCCCTCCTTGGCTTCTGCTCGGGCTGGAATCACCCCCCTCGGTCATCTTCATCATCACCCGGACCACTACATGCAGCCTCTACACACCCCTCGCCCCCCACCTTCTTTAATTCTTCACCCTCTCTAATCCCTCTTTTTTATTTATCCATCACATTCCCTTTCACACCCCTGCTATTCTCCCATTCTCTCTTTTCCCACCCTCGCCTGTTTCACTTCACACCTTCACCAACCTCCTTGAATATACCATTACCAACCATTATAAAGCATTTGACTCTGGGTAGAGCTGCGCCTCTTCTACAACCCCCCGCCTTTACGCAGTCTTCTCTGCAGCCTGGTTATGTGCGCTTGTCCACAGGGTCGTGGGGCCCCTGTGACGCTCGGGCCCTCCCGGTGGCCTCCATTGTGCAGTGATTTGTGTGTGTAATCTTTGGGGGATATCCGTGAATGCTACGCTGAGTGGCTGAAAGAATTTATTAGCTCACTCACAGTTCATAGAGAGCACAAAAGTGCAGAGTGCTTCAGTCCGTGCTTTTTGCTCCGCGTCTCCTCGCTCTTTACTGGTTTACACAAAATCCATGCAAAATGCAAGGCTTGGAGGGGGAGGTGGTGGGGGGGCAGAGAGCTGCCAACTCCCACTGTCTTGGCAACATGTTTAGAAAACATCTAAATTGCTTGTGTAATATGTAAACCTTTGTCTCACCCCGGAGGCAGCTACATCAGTTGTCACTACCCTGGTGGTCCTCCCATCACAGTTAGCTGTAATAATCAGCTTCAGCAATTCATTCCCTCGGCAAGACAGGCCAGGTCGGCCCTTTTTCTACGTTTTACTCTCCCTCACTATTTCTTCTTGTCCAAAGAATGAACAGAATGCTAGACTTAGGTGTGAAGAATGTTTATAAAGTGGTCTCTGTGTGATTGTGTCCCTCTAAAAACAGCTTGATTCTTTTTTTTCCACTCAGGAAAAAAATAAGTGATGCATCACGCAGAGAAGTTACCTCACTCATGGCAAACAAACAAGTATCATTTACTAACACAGCCGTCTCATGCAAAAGGTATTCCCTCAAATAGTAGAAGGAAGAAAGGAATTCAGGAAAAATATATATATCAGATTTGAACATTAGTGGCAGGCCCTTGATAGGTGTAGTCTAAGTCACAGGCCAAGGAAAACTAATAATAAATCGGTGTTCAAATCTCATAGTTCTGTTTGTATTGCATTAGAATCGGCCGAGTCAAACCCAGCAGACACATGCAATGCAAAAGGGATGAGTCTTCGCAAAGGAATGAACTTGAAGTACCAATGAGCCACACGAGTTCTATCAATCTGAATATAAAGTGAAATCTTGTGAAAGTGGACGAATAAATCTCTACCCCAAAAAGCAGTTCCTCCAAAGCGAATCTATGAGAACTACTAAATGTCAGATAATTCAACTCAAATAAAAAGGGAGTTATGTGGGAGCCGATACAACACACGGTACAGCTGGATATTAGTCAGAGCCGAGCCAAAGAATGTCAAAAGGTTTCATCTTGGGAAAAGAGATTCCCAATTTCACCTTAAAACGCTGGATCCATATGTTGAATTTGGAGATGCAGTGACCCACATCCCTAAAATAAACTCACCATAGAGAGTGGGTCAAAGACCACAACTCCAAAGAGGCCTAGATCCGGAGCCAAAGGGGGACCACCAAGATACACTGCTGAAATATAAGGTCTCCTGCTAATGACTAGCTCCTTCAGCAGCAGGCGAACAGCGGGGCTCGCAATGGAGCCATGATAAACAAACACTGCATCAGAAAGGCTTTGACTGCGGAGGAGATACCTTGATTAAAAGAAGACAAAGTGCCAACCTGCTGCTGCTGAGCATTGATCACCCTGCCAGAGCTGCAGTAGGTAAGATATTCTTGGCACGACACAAAAAATAATATACTGTACAAACAAGCTCATTTAGACAAACGGCAGGTCTCACATATTGTCAGCTTTAAAGTTAATTTAGGGGAATTCAGCTTCAACATTGTTGGTTTAAAAGCTGCAGTTAGATTTAGGAGTGTTTCCTTTGCCTCGTCTCATGGTACATTTACAGCAGTTTAAAATATGCCGTGTTATGCTGTACTTTTCACCTTCAGCTCATAAGATGACAACATAAAATATACAGTAGAGGTAGCTTCCACATTCTTTTTTAAATTGCAAACACTCATATTAATAATAATTGACCATGATAGCAGATGTTCATCTGTGCTGATTATAATGCCTGCCATCTCCAAACCTCAAACTATACAAATGACTCTGCCGTGTCAACTCAAAGCACATTCCATACTCCATTTTTCCCTTGAACATCTTTGAGTTTTTTACGACTGCCATCATTCTTCCACAGCCAGGCAGGGGGTTCTGATTGAATTGCTCATGATGTATTATCTCTTCATTTTTCACAAACACCTGCCTCTGCATTCCTCTTTTCCCTCCAATTCTGTTCTCTGGGGCTCCGGCTTTGGCGCTGTCAAAGTGTTGGCGTCGCTCCACAGAAAGCTGGGAAAGTGAGGTGCAGACTCGGTTGTTATCTCACATCTCACGGCGCATTACATGGAATGCTTGTCCTGTCTGAGCGGTGGAGGCAGCGACGCAGCGACACACACACACACACACACACACACACACACACACACACACACACACACACACACACACACACACACACACACACACACACACACACACACACACACACACACACACACACACACACACACACACACACACACACACACACACACACACACACACACACACACACACACACACACACACACACACACACACACACACACACACACACACACACACACACACACACACACACACACCGCTACAATTTTTAATTCTGCGTGTTGCAGCTGTCTTTGAGTCCCAGTGACGCGCGTGTTGGCTCATGTATTGTTACCCTGGACCTTTTGATCCTTCCTCATTGGCTCGTGGGCAAACCGCCACTAAAAGACATTCCACATGGCTTGATTGGAGCAAAACAATGTCTACGCCCTTCACTCAAAGACTACCTGAAGCTTTTGCACTCACAACTCCCTCCCTCCCTCACACACACAATACACACACTTCCCGCGTAGTATTCTCTGCTTTCCCCTTATACAATGAGACTCAAATCTCCACTGAAACTCCTCCACCGGTTGATACATAAATCCTGTGACGATTTCACAGCAATCTCATGACGCTTTACGTCTCCTACCAACAAAGAATAAGATATAATCTATCTTCTGAACCGTGAAATTCATTGAATGGACTTCTTCTGGCCTTACGCTGAGGATCATTGTGAGATCAGTTTGAGTTATGGCGAAGATGAGGCCACTATTTTTAGTCGTCCGTATTCAGCGCTGATGGCCGTTGAGAATGTCGAGCAGCTGTCAGCGGAGCAGGGACAGAAAGAATAACATGCTGTGACTTATTTGTTTAAGCAGTGAAATATTTTAATGTGGGCCCCCTCGCCCCTGCTACACGGGCTAATGTCAGTGGACTGTCAGCTTTGGGTGGCTATGCTCAGATGTCTGCATTTATAAAACTCACTGTCACTACCGCACGCGCTACTCTCGAGTGCCTTTTTCTTGTACGGTGCAAGATGCTGTTAGTCTGGGAATTGCTGTAATTAGTAGAGAATTGAACTGTACAAAGAATAGACCTTATCACCTGAAGTTATATTTTGTAATATATCTTCTGTTGAATTTGTTGTAGAAAAACAGACAGCTTCCAAGCTGAAGCAACACCATCTTTTGTAATTGGTTTCTATTGTTGTTTTATGACAGCATGTTGCAGCCAGTAATTTGGTATAATGGAAAAGTTAAAAACAATTCGAACAGGAGTTCAGGGGATTTTACTACCATGTCAAAAACATTTATTTTAACGAAAACCAATAGGCAGCTTAAAGTGTATTCCCTTTCCTACTTTAATCAAAAGTATTTGTATTGGTATTGGACTAAAACATCCAGTAATAGTCAGCACATTGGTAAGAATAATCTAACTGGTCGACATGCACTCATTCTGAACCACATCCTGTAGCAGGGCCCCGTCCAATCAGGGGGGTTCTCTAACATTCACCAACATAGTAGAGGTGTGTGAATGTGAGCTAGTTGTGGAGAGACCACTGCGATGATGACATGGATAGTGTGTGTGAATGTGAGCTACTTGTGGAGAGACCACAGCGATGATGACATGGATAGTGTGTGTGAATGTGTGGTGGGTGGGTGGGTGAGTGGGGGGGCTTGAGTATAGAGATTGGATTTCAGGAGAAGAACACCCACAGCGCAGCTAGGAGCCCACACCACCACAGCACAGCATTGTTTCTGTGCAGTTCAGCTTAATTGGCACCGGGGGGATCCGCGGAAGGAGGGGGATAGAGGAGCAGAAGGAAACGCAGAACATTACAATCAAAGCATGTGCACGGAGCTGATGATAAACCCGTTATCGGCCCTGTCTCCCGGGGGCCTGGGTTCCTCTCTCTGTATAAAGGCAGCTCCATCCTGTTGATGCTGCCAGTAAACACCTTAGCCCTCCTTTGGTTCTGTTCACCCCGTGTGGCTGGGAGCCCAATCCGCCAGCCAACATCACAGAATAGGACTCCTGAGGCCTGCGGGGGATCGAGCCACGTCTAATTGTCATAATGATCACTTTATCCACAACCAGTTTGGATGGAATGATGATAAGGGAGCACGGCAGAGCAGCAAGAGCATACCGCAGGGGGCAGTTGCATATTCAATCGATGTGCTCCGTTTGAGTCCTTGTAAGCAAAGGGTCTCGTCAGTGGACGAGCAGGAGGTAGCGTGATAGATACACTTCCTGTCTGGGAGTGTGCCCCACATCTCGTGCAATCACAACAAATTCCAAACAATTCTCAAATTCAAAATGCGAGATGCAGTGAGGATTACTGGTTACACATTGTAGAACATTGCCCTTATGAGTACAGTGTCTTTATTGGGACCCATATAGACATCTTGGAACTACAGGATATGTTGTATTATAAAAATGTAAGTTCCAATGTTGGAAGGAAGACAATCAAAGATCTAGCATCACAGCACAGTCCACAATCGGTTGCATATATATCTTCTTTATGGAACAACTGTCGTAACAATTCCTAAAATGCTGCAACAGACTCTAAAGTCATTGTGGGTATTGTCCACAGTACATGACCATTGCATGTATGTGTAATGTCTATTTGTGAAGCGCTTTGAGCATCTAGAAAAGCGCTATAATAAATATAAGGAATTATTATTATTATTATTAATGACATAAGATACCTCATGTGCACCTTTTTTGTTGTTTTAGCAGCTCTGCCTATGTTTATTTTCTCAGAGTTGGCACAAAGCCAAACAGAAGTTGAGCCCTTTTTATATGCGCCCCTCAACACCCCTATCATGTCCCCTCTTCTTGCAGGTGCATGTTCATGATGGTAGGGGGTAAAGCACACACTATACAGTAAATGCTAAATAGATGCTTATTGCCGTCAAAAAATAACACATATAACAGTCTTTTCAATCAAATCAAAAGTATATCAGATAGTTGATAAACATTGTTTTCAAAGTGAATAGAAATTTGATCCAGTCACTACGAGAGGTAAATAGTTAAGGCACGATGTTAAGTATTAGGTAACCATGTGGGATGCAAGAACCTTTATAGGAACAATATGGGAGAGATTAAGAAAGCCATTAACCCATCTTGTGCGGATTAGCACACAATTAGCAGTGAGCACAATGTGTGCTGTATGTACAGTTAATTAGCAGGTAATAGCGTAATGATTAGCCACGGTCACATTTGATGAATGACTGCTTGTTTGGTGTAATTATATAATTGAATACTAATAGTGAACAGGCAGCACTTTTAAGGGATTTGTCTTGGCTGGAGATACATAGGTGCACAACGTTGTGTTGCAAAGGATTGTGTTAAAGCTCGAGCAAATTAATCTAGCAATGTAGCAAACAATACTTCACGCAACCTCATTCAAATCCCTTAACATCTGTGTTCAAATCATATCCATTATATCATATAACATCTGGATTCCCTCCAACACTGTCAACACTATAAAGTCAGATTCCTTCCTACCTTCAGGCCGTTCTGCACCAGCTTGTGTATGTCCAGGAAGGGCTCCTTGATTAGCTCCAGGTCATGGTTGAGTATCCTGACAATTCCCTCCCTCTCCAGGACAAAGAGCCGCTGGGATCCATCACCACAGTGCACCAGGGCCACCGGCTGCCTCAGACCACTCAACACCTCCTGGGCACAGTAGCAGTTGTGTTTGTGTTTCCTGGGTAACAAGGGGAGACAAAAGGTCAGAGACTGATGGTGGCAGGGATTAATCCAGTTATAAGGTAGAAGGGGCATGTTGAAATGTAAAGGAAGCATGAAATAATCAACAATAACACATAACTACAGTTGAAACATAAATCGTTTTTAAGACATTAACAATGATCATCTTAATGGAATACCTTACTGCTATTTCCCGATGTGTGTGTGTCTAATGACAAAACACACCTTCTTTGTTTTTAAGGTGGGATATCACGTTTGATCATTTTGCATCTGAACTCGGTGTCTAAATTCCCGTAGTGTAAGCCCATAACTAACATGAGAGTTTCCTTCTCATGTACCTGAGAAGACCCCAAGAAGATAAGGCACAGAAGCCACAAATAAGCCTCGGACTCTTTAACTTGTGGAAGTTATTTGACTGAATGTTAGTTGCTGCAATTCAGGTGCAAATGCTGCTTGGCCCTCTTGCCTCAGGGGGGACAGAGATGAAAGGCATCCCCCATGGACAAAAGGCCAAAGCCCTCTGTGATGTACAGACCTTTGCAGTGAGGGAGGCAACCAGAATGACGCAGGATAAGCATTTTCATTATGTGAGCAAAGCTGAGCAAATGCAGTCTGGACAAACTTTAGGATTAGAGAGGAGATGGCCTAGCATTTCTGTCTGAGAGTATAGCCGATGTCCAAATAGACCAGTGAACCCAGAATATGTGACTATGAAAACAATCAAATCCTGACTGTATGTAAGTATTAATTAAGCCTAAACGTTCACTTGGCTGAAACACATTTAAGTGCTAGCCAAAGCTCGTTGAAAATAACGATCAGTACATCTTATATATGGTGTAACTCAACCCTCAAATGGAAAAAAAGCATCGTAAAAGTCAGGCTACAAACCTGCTGATATCTTCTATTTTCTCATCTCCCAAGTAGTTGGAATCTTGCCCTTGCGGTTGCTTTCGTTGAAAATCTGGAAAGCACAGACTTGCATCTCTCCTCCCATAGTATTGGCAGAACTCGTCCACATCGGCCTGGAACAGTTCTAGCAAACACAACAGAAAACAGACACAGACAGAGGGGGTTACTCTGACTGTAGATGCAGGGTAACTGACATGTATACACTGGGTTTACAGCTTAATCAAATAAATAGTTTTTATAGTACTTTGGATCTTACTTTCCACATGGAAGTTGTGTACAAAGCGGTACTATCACGGTGTGCATGGAATTCTCAGTGCAAGAGAGGACAGTGTAGTAAAATAGAGACAGAGAGAACGGATGTGATGGTGTTGTTGGGGAGGGATGGAGATATGTTTGATGAGCCAAACCAAATCTTGGCTTGACTGTGGCTGAAATGAACAAGTGAAAAGAAACCAAAACCAAAGGATCACAGATAAGACCCATCTCTGCTGTTAAATATGCCTCATCAGAGAGAAACATGATTGCATTCTAAATTACAGTTAAACTGTCTTTATTTTGATTTATGAAATTATACTTTTGCACTGTGGATTCATATCGGGGAAAAAAGGGACTGGTTTTCTTCATAGTAAGGGTTTGCTTTTTTATTTCACTTTCATTATACATTGTTAACCAGATGACACATTCAAATCCTCAGCAACAATCCAGTTTAGTATCTTGTCTGTTTGTACAAACATCTCATTGTAACAACTTGTGTGTTGTATGAATGCAGTTGTGTATCTCTCTCTTTAGCCATCTCAAGGAAGCAGGAGTGATTTTCATCTGCAGCTTCTAATCCAAGTGACAAAGCCCTGACCTTTCAAGGAGTACAATCCAATTCCCTTTACCCAGCTGGTGAAGGCTCTGCTCACACAGCCCAAACACAACCCAATCTAACTACCTCCATATTTACTTGAAGAGATCATAGAATATGACATTTCAGTTGTCATAACAGTTCACATTATGAGGCTAGTTGAAGGATATTTCATTTGGCAAATTCTTGCAACACACACACGTTAAGGGGCACACCATGTCAAAGCTATTACTGTCACCTGTCAGCGTGACAAAAAGTCACATTAGCGTAGTGGTGTCCATAGTAACAGTGGATGATAGTTTACCCTATGCAACGTTGTTATTTTAATAAATTGGAGGAAAACACTTTTTAATAATCCTACATTTCTCAGGCATCCCTAAATGTGATATGTATGTGATGTCGATGTAAAAACATTGATTTGACGTACTAATTGTATTCAAGTAATTAAGCATGTGATTCACATCATTCCTCATTTCCCTTTGGATGGCTTGTTTACCTAAAATGTTTTAGTGCCAAGAGCAAAAAATGACCTGTGTAAACACAGCAGTCACACGCAGCTACGCCTCCATCCTGTGAAGTCACAACACTTTTCCCGGCAAAAAGCTAAGTGTGCAGTGGGTCTCAGAGGCCCTTTGCGACCTCAAAACAATCTTGCCAATATTGTTTCCTTTAGCCAATCCCTCAGAGGAAAGAAGGAGGACAAATACACCAGTGATAAAAACACAAACAGGACTATCCCTGTCCCTCCTTTCATCTGCCTCTCCTGCCACACCGACCGCAAGCGCTGACCGCACCAAATACTGGAGGTGATAGGATATCCCCTGAAACATCTAAACACAACATGGAGATCAAACACACACAGACAGAGTGCTGGCCATACCACCCACTCACTCACTTTGTGTCTGCAGTTATCTTAACCATGCTGGTTAGGGACCTCGGGTGCAGGGTGGGGGGCTGAGTGAAGAGGGGGAGGAAGATATGGGAGAAGAGGAGTACGAGGAAGGTAGGAGGCCTCCGGGCAGAAGTGAGAGTGAAGGCAGTAAATGTCTTTATGAAGAAATGGGGGCTAAGTACATGGCCTAATCAAGGGCTGCTAGAAAGTTTCATGGGAGCAGGACGACAGTTATGGATGGAGTAAAGGCTACTGTTTCATTTTAATACCTTAGGCCAGACATTTTGAATTAGCGAAAGTGAAAGACATATTGTCTGTTCAGGTTTTTGGTAATATATACTGTTGCTGCCTTGCATGGTTAGATCCAGAGCTTGAATCAAAACACATCCATATTAAATATTTAAAACACAATTATTAACATTTTTGCAATCAGATAACTATGTTTTCAAGCTTGTTGTGTTTAGCAAGATATGCATTTTTAATGTGTATTATATTTATTTGTGTTCCAGCTTTATTGTACTGTGTAAAAGTCAAAAAACAAAAAAGAAAGTAAAAGATAAAAAGGAAGACCATGCAAAACAAAAAAGGCAGGAAAGAGCGAGAGAGAAAGAGCGAGAAAGAGAGAGAACTCCGTCCATATCCCCGGCTCCACAGCGCTAAAGTTATACTTCCATCTGGTTATCTTCCAAGGCAACCTGGGTGGCCCACCCAAAGTACTTGACATCTTGATGCACTTCAGCAGTTTTACATACACACAACCTTTGTAGAAAAATAAATGTGTCATTCGTCACCACATATGCTGATCTGTGGAGGGGTGAGCGGGGGGGGGGGGGGGTGAGCGGGGAGGAGCATGACGGTGAACACGGGGAGGGGGGATTCTTCTCCAGATTCCTCTCTGGAGCTTTTTTGGTTTGACTCTCTGAGCCCATATGTCTGTCAGCTCAGAAGCAAGTAATGTAACTCCAGACAAGTCTCCTTCTTCTCCTTCTTCTTCCTCCTCCTCTCCTTCTTCTCCTTCTTCTTCCTCCTCCTCTCCTTCTTCCTACGCACTTTGGAGTTCCACTCGCCGACCTTAAGTGTAGTTCAAGTGCTGTGCGAGATATGCGAGCAGGCCATTAGATGCAGACGAGGATGGACTCACATGGAATGTATGCGTTTGATATTTGACTTGAGCTGTAGCATGTGGGTGGGTTGCAGACAAGTGTGTTTGAAACTGTTCTCTGTTTGCAAATCTGAGTAGATCTAATCAGTTTGTGGCGTCAGAGATTGGAAGAAGACTTGGCTGGAGGAGATCAGAAAGTGTTTGATCATGTTTGGTATGCCATGAAAGCACAGGTACCTGTGATCTTGCATCCCTTCAAAGGAAATGTGGAGGACCAAAAGCTTTCAAAGGGCAGAGGGGCTCCTATCATTTAGCAGAACCACATCCACAAGAAAACTGTAGCATGAGTTTTACCCCGTGTTCTAGGAATTCTGCCGTCTCATAGAAGAGCTGAGGGTCAGAGATAATGGGGGCAAGCAGAGAAACACTTCATGTGAATGTACAACCTTAACGAAAACTTGGTGGTGGCTAGGGTTAGGGTTCGAGCAAGAGCCACACGTTTTTAAGTGACAATTTGATGTCTGAAGAAGTCATGTCTAGACCACAGCCAGGGTGCTGAGGCATCCCGGATACAGGACCATCCCCAGCACTTCAGTCCAGTGAGCAGTATCCAGGATGCCTTGCGTGCATGTTTTCACACCCACCTTTGCAAATCTTATATTTTCCATTCACGTGTCAGAAAATGCTTCAAATCTGTGTATTGTTACTACTCTCAAGGTCTTTAAAAAAAGCCAATGTTTGCAAGTGTAGGCTGATAACACAAACGTGCGTGATCTGAACCAACATAACGGAGACAAGAGAACAAAACTTTCTGCACCTGGTTCCATAAATACAGCTACACTGAATACCGTGGCATAACAACAGGTAAAATATCGCGCTGCTGTTTGCTTGACAAAACGTGCTACATCAGACTGCAGAGTAATCAGAACACTGGTGTCTATGTAGGCAGTATGTGGCGGGTCTTTTTACTGATGCATTAAAGTGCAACTGTTAAGCAAGGAGCGAGACAGCAAACGGTGAGACAAGCTCAGCAACAAATGGAGGTGGTCAGATGAGGTAAGAGCTGGATAAATAAATATTCAGACCAGACTACTGACGCACCACTTCTTGCACAAGTCCAAAAATCTGCCAGTTGTACATGTGCAGGCTGCGTCTCAATGAGAAACGCGGCCTCTACTGGGAATTTTAATTAATCAAAATCAGAGGTGTCAAGTTTCATCTGAAATGTATGAGACAGGAATCATCACGTATGTATGTGTGTATGTTTGCTCGTGGCATCACCAGGTAACCGAGCAGGGGGTATAATTGAATTCACATTCATGGTCATCAGTATCTGTATAATTTACCTGGTATGTGCCCCCTGCAGGTGTAGTAGAACTCTCGGCAGAAGTCCTGGCAGAGGCGCGGCAGGTCTGGCTCCCTGTGTGGCATCTTATCCATGTCCAAGGAGTGGAACAACACCTGGGCATTGGGGGAGCAGCGAGCACACTTGATCTCCTCCAGGAGAAGTCCACACTCGGTGTTGTTGGTGGAGAAAATCTGGAGACCACACGCAAAAGGGAGCAATGCTTGATTGAAATGGTGGATTTTATTTCTTTAGTTTCGATTTTAGGTTGCATTTTCAAACCTCTGTATCATAAATGCCTAATAACTTAAACACTATTCGAGATTTTTAAAGACTATGATTTAATAATAATCCAAATGCAGTCCAAAATACTTAAAAAAAAAATGCAAATGTGATCTAACTTTTTCCATATGTAGTCTTTATTTCAGTCTGTGTAATGTGTACAATTAAAGATTACATGTTTGGATGTTCCTTTATTAAAAACACAGAGATGCCTAAACATCTTCCAGCACTTTTTCCATCCCTCACCATTCAGTCCTAATTAAGCCAACATCATCCCAGTTATCACAAAGTCCATGATTTCTACTCAACCCATATACAACAACACATTGTAAATAACTGTATGTTGACAACCTCTCTCTCCCATATTACTACAAAGTCAGATAAACTTGCTAGCAACAAGTAAAGTACCACACGAAGTAATAATCCATTACTCCACATTCTACATCATTTGTAAACATCAATATTAATACGATTTCTGTTGATCTTCTACATGATCTGCAGATTTGACAATCGCTGAGGGTTGCTACTGTAGTTTGCATTACTTTCTTTTTTTGTAGCATCAGCTGATGAATTAGCAAGGAAACAGGCGGTCACTTGCATAGTGTGAAAGTCTGCAGTGTCTCTACTGCGATCTGCTTGAAGCTTCACACCATTCACACTGCAAAAACGCTCCAGCTTTTCACTGGAAGTGGTGGTATGGTCTATTTCCACTGAAACGTTTTCTGAGAGTTTCTGCAATCTTAATCAGTCAAACTGAATTATAACAAAGCCTCGCAATTGGACATTTTAAATCTTTAGCACACCTCTATCCTCTCCTAAGAACATGTTCTGTGATATCCAATGCTCTATCCTTTGATTCCAATTTGTTAAACATTGAGGTTGGAACACCCTGTCTGTTTGGAGGAATAAACAAAGAAATCATCTCATTCACTGCCTACTTACCCAAGTTCATAAACAGTTAAAGTCCAATTACAATTCCCATGTCTGACAGATCCCAGTGCACAAATAAACCCAAATAAGAGCCTCAAAGCCTGACTTGGGATCATTCCGCAAAAATACACAAAGAGTTAATCCAAAAGAAATTAGCAGGATTATTTACATAACAAATTAGCTGTAATAAAACACAATGTAATCTGTTTTAGGTCAAGAGCAGCACTGCTTGGGCAGCCAGGCAGCCAGGCAGGCAGGCTGGTAGTGCTTTGCTCTGTGTGAGGTCCATGTGTAAACACCAATTTAGAGATAGACAGGCACATCATTCCCACTCTGGTATCAACAAATTAGCAGTCTGTCGAAGTCAATTAGACCAGCGGACCCAAGGCCAACATATGGATGCCTTACACTTTGCTCTGACTGCAGAACAAACTGCACCTGGGGAAAAGATTTGCAGTTGAGAAGATATTCAGAGCCGTGTTTACACAACAGGTGGCAGAACATCTGGCAAAACCTTGAGGGTCTACCTGAAAGATTTACTAACATACACAGAGAAGCTCTCATCACAACAGGCAGTATAACAGACAAATTGAAGGGGGAAATGAAAGTCTGGCCTGTTTAAGGTTTCAGAGTCAGACATAGTCAGATCTGAATCCCACTTCTTCTGTTCTATATTTTATCTAATTGTTGACTTTTCCTCAAAAAAGGGAGCTCCAGGCTGGCTCTGACCCTGGTCACCCTGGTGCGCTCCTTTGTATCTGGGCCCTACAAATTCATGCCATGCGTTGTCGTAGGCAGGCCTGCCCTCCTGCTCTAAATTGCCCATTGATTCTGTGTGCCATGGGCTGGCACGAGGTCCATGGAGAGTAGCATTTGTGTGCTCTCAGCCATGCCCTGTGTCCATATGTTGCTGGGATGGGCTCCAATGTTGCCATCATCCAAACCAGAACAAGTGGACCTTTGTTTGTTGTCTTATGCTGAATCTCAGTGAGTATGTTCTTCAAAAGCAGGGAGAAAATGAGGCTCAACTGTTGCACTTTTGCTGAGGACACAAAAAAGCAGGTCAATTAACATAACCATAATCAAACTAAAATGGAACAATATAAGCGTAAGAAAAGAACATTTCCAATAACGTATTCCCAGGCTCTTTCAGATGTTTACATTTTCTAAAGTTGGCATCAAACCAAGCTTCATGTGGGATAACAGCTGTTACAGGATTACTTCTTTCTAGGATGGCATCTGCATAATGGCTTTTGCCAATGAAATTGCCGGAACAAACATATTAATATACATTGCCACACTTGGGAAATCTAGCTTTTCTTTTTAATGCAATAAATCAGTGATTCTCTGCAAACCTCATATGGTCAGAGAGACTGAGAGAGAGAGGGAGAGCACTGATGTAGAAAGCGCTAAGCTTTAACAAAACACTTGTCCTCAGGGAATAGGTGTAAGTTGGTTGGCAGGGGGATATAGTGAAGGACACACACACCCTCTCAATGGCATTAACACTTGGACAGGGCTGATGACTGGGGGAGAGTGATGTTTTCCAGCTTCTCCCATTAGTGAAACTAACAAACACAATGGTGTTGTTGTTATTCTTTTGCCATAATCAGAAAGGGCTCCGTGTGTGGGCAGTGTAGTGGGGAGGAGGAGAAGTCGAGTTCGTCCTACCCCCCCTCCTCCTCTTATTTGCATGACTTGAGCAAATTAAATGATGCAATATGGCTTTTTGTCGCAACACAAAGTAAGATACCACCCAGCCACTGAATCATTCGAGGAGTGGTTTACATGAGAATGGCCCGGTAAGGACCCAACGGAATCCGATACAAGTTTGGCACATACAGTCCTGCCTATCACTCCACGGAAACTGAGCATATAGTTAAAAGCCTTCGTTACATGACATTTGTTACACTTCTTGTATCACTTCGGTCGACCCGAAAGAGTTTAACGTAAATGAGCGGTGAGTGTTGTGGGACTTTTTCCTTAACGTTAAATACATTAGACAAACAAATTCCTGCACCGGAAAAACGCTGAGAACAAGCTGTCAAACACACGACAAGAAGCAGAGTGGGCTATCACCTCCCAGCTGCGCAGAAAAAGGTCGACGGCTAATAAAAAGTTACAACCGTGGTCCTACCTTTTGGGGAAAACAGTTTCAACAGTTTTGCTAGCTCCCCTTTCTCCTGACAGTTGACTGTGGCGTGAAGTAACGTAAATCGGCGAGTGATTACCATGGTAACACAGAAGCGCATTGGACAGCTGAATTAAGGTGCGTTCCATTTGTTGATGTGTAAGCGTGACAACAAACCAAATGAAAATCATCAAAACCTCGAAATATGTTTATCTTCAGATGAGGTGAGCAAGAGGAGCAGGTACACTTTTTACAGAAAACATAGTCGGACACAATACGAGCACTATAAGTTAATTTGAAGATATATTATTAGACGATTTAAAGGTTATGGCGATACAAAGAGACTACAAACATAAGCTTCAAATATTAAGGCGAACTTATTGGTAACATTTAAAAGGAAGGAAGCCTATTGTAAGGTGGGCAATTGTGTAACATACAACACACATACGGTATGTCCCTTTAGGAATGTTAAAATAAGACTGTTACATCTCAGAGGCAGCATAGCCCAGGGCAAATTCCCCTGACCATCCCCATATTCAGCTGTCGGTAACAAGAGGCAGAATGACAATACACAAGGGCTGTAAATGCATCTCCTGAGGCGTTTAAGCCGTAAAAGCCCAGTGTCTCAATTTAAAGGAAATGCATGCGTAGTGGAGGGATATAATAACCTACCCTGGCATCCCTGCGGTGGAGGATCTGATATGCGGCTCTCCTGGTGGGACAGCAGGACACACGGGGGTATAACCTGTGGCAAACTTCTCCGCTGCTGCTGCCGTCAAGCAACACTTTTCGCTCCCTTTTCTTCAGCCGCTTGGGCAAGCTCCCGTCGTAACATCTTCTCCTCCTGGGGCTAATTTCTCCCCTTTCGCCGAATTTTGCGTCTCCACATTCCCACACGTTGACCGCGATGGCCAGGACCAGGACAAATTGCAAATGCTTCATAGTTTTAAAAAATCATAAAATGAATACAAAAAATATATAAAAAATAAAACAAAAACCAGCTCCCCCCCCCCTTTGAAATAAAAGAGTGGTATTAATTAACCTGCAATGTGAGTATTTTTTTGGTTTTGGGCTATATTTCTGAAAGCAGTAGATTCCTATTACAAGAAAATTAGAAATATGCTGTTTGTCAGAGCAGGTGCCTGAATTTGACCCACTGCTATAAAAACATTTTTTTTCCCAATCAATTATGGTTGCCTCTGCTTATACAGTACAACTAAGAAATAAAAATAAAAACAAAACAATAACACAATTTATCCTGATGATCACAAAAGGTCAAACCCCAGAAAAACACCGTAAACTGCAAAAGAGCCGTGACGTTCCTTTAGACGTAATTCCTTTTAAGCACAGCAAGGCGGATTGTGCATGCACGGGGTCAAAAAAACACAGAAGACATAAAAGTTGTCTCTCACTAAAGTCCTCAGACCGCTCACATGTTTTCCCGTGCTCTTTCCTCCTTCTTTTTAACCAGCGCGCGAGAAGAGGAGCGAGCGCGATGACGTATGACTTCGCGGGGGCGCGCATGTGGCCACAGAGTCGCGTCCACGTCGAGGTAAACAGTTACCTGGTGGAGCAGAGGACGGTGAGTGGAGGCAGTGGGAGAGAATTATTACGCAAGTCTTCAAAAAGCCACTTGTGTTTTGATTGGTAGGCTACTGAATGTGTGAGGGGAAAATGAGGGTGCCTTTGCTATGATAGATAGATAGATAGATAGATAGATAGATAGATAGATAGATAGATAGATAGATAGATAGATGATGAAAATGTATTTGATATGGGTATATTCTATATTCTGCATGTTGAATCCATAGTCTAAAAAATGTCTAACATGTTTATGCATCAGTTAAAAATAATGCAATAAAAACTTTACAGGTTCTATTATTTACAATATAACTACTGCAGAAATGTACAGGAATTTGACATCTTTCACTGCTATCCATATGGAGTTAGTTTATTGCCATGAGTCGAGTCTTTTAAATATTTGAAAATAATCCATTGTTGTTGTTCTTTTTTGGTCTCAAATAACTGAGCTTATGAGAAAGGCATTAAGATTTGTGCAAGGTGTTGACATTTTGAAAATTGAGAACGCATCACAAACTGTATCATGGATGTGAGACTTTGTTTGTTAAATAGGGCATACAAGGTTACATCTGGTGGCCACAGAATGAAGAATTACATGTGTTAGGCAGTGGAAAATAAGCTACAATGTGAAAGAATCGCTATGCCCTGATGCACAGCCATTTTTGAGTCTGGCAGTTGCACAGTCTTTGAGGCATCTTCATTTTCCTCCAGACCAAATGTGAGACAAATCCTCTTTTATTTCCCTCTTTAGAAAAGTCACACGATAGTGACCCGAAAGGGTATGTTCCAGTCCACCATGGCAATTACTGGAGAAACAACAGCCCCCCCCCCCCCCGCCCTTTGTTGGATACACCGGGAATCTGAAATCAGTTACATTAGCGGCACCTGTTCTTACTTGGGGGTCTCCGGCACCAGAGCCCCAGCTCAGCTTATCTACAGGAATCTGGAGCGGGAGGAATCCAGGAGGGGTTGGTTTGATTGTGGGCAATTATGGAAATGACTGTGTGTGCTATGAAGCCTTAGCAGACCCTACCAGATCTGACCCCCCACCCTCTACATTCTTTACGCTACCCAATTGGAGACATTTCAGGACCAAGTATAGCCAAAGTGCTACTGTAGTATTCTGGATGTAAAGACCATATGCAGAGAAGGAATCTGCCACCACCACTACTGTACCACTATCACCACCAAATCGAGAGCTCCAGGCATACAAAAAAAGAATATAACTGCATTGTCGAACAGTGTGAAAACATGTGGGATGCAGCTGTGGAGCGGAGAAGAGTACATCTGCTGGGAGAGATAGGCCATTAGAGAGAATCACAGTTCGACAGACCGCAGCTCTAAGCTGACAGAGCAGACGCACACATGAAGAATTGGGCAAACAACCTTATAAAGTGTCTTCTCTCACAATACTTGGATTCCATATTATTCACAACAAGTGTATAACATTTGTTGCATTCCATTTTAGATGTGGATTTTTTTATCACTTTAGTTCATCAGGATCATGTTAGTAATTCAATATTAGTACAATAAATACAACATTTACATAATAATTCCCTGAAAAGATACCACCTGCTTGGTCCTTTTATTTCTGCAGGGTCAGTAGGGGAATTCTCGTTCCCTCATCGTCTGACCCTCTGAGAGGATATCCCAGAGGAAGACGCTTGGGTTTGCGTGTGACCACATAAGGATCAACAACATGAGTCCGGAGCTCTGCAAGCTCTCATTGCCGCCTTCTCTGTTTTCCAGACCGAGGAGATGTTGAAAGTTTCCTCTGTACTCTCTGTCTGTTAGGTTTCTGCATTGTTTGCTTCCCAACTTAACTTCGTAATCATGAGCATTGAAAACCAGCACTGATGACAGAGCTCCCATTGTACTTTTTCAGTTTTTCCACTCCAAGAAGGCAAACCCACAAACTCACACTTCACAGTTCAGAAGTCCAAATAAAGTTGGCAGATGATGATGAGCTTTCTATAGATGCCAATGTTGTTTTTTTCTGTCTGTTGGTCCTTCTGAGAAATTGAAATATCTCAATAATAATGTAAAGGATACATTCCATATACTACACATCCATTCATTGTCCACAGATGATGAATTCTGAAGACTTTGATCCCCAGAAATGATGTGTACTACTATCCATCCATCCTTCTTCTCCCGCTTATCCGTGGTCGGGTCGCGGAGGTAGCAGTTCCACCAGTGTTTTGTTTTTGTTTTTTTATTTAACCTTTATTTAACCAGATAAAAGTATTGAGATAAAATCTCATTTACAATGCTGACCTGGCCAAGAAGGCAGCAACGTTACACATAACACAAACATATAAAATACAGAGAAAATAACTAAGAAAACAAAAGACGAAAAAGCAGTCACTACATTGTGCACATTAGGACAGTAAGAAAGGTACACTACTTATTTCTGCAAGAGCAGCTGGTGGTAAGGACTTCAGACAAGTTCAATTTAAAACATGCTATTGAGACAAGTGCCCTCAGTGTTAGGCTTGATTGAAGGTCATTCCAAGACCAAGGACCATCATAAGAAAGACTCCTTTTCCCAGCCTCAGTCCGCACAGCAGGAACCTGGAACCGTATCCAGGCACTGGATCTGAGGTTGTAAGAGTCACAAACTGGGGCAAATCTGGCACATATGTAGTGTACTACTATGAGGATCCTAATTGTGGCTTTGCCTAAAATACCTCAAGAACAATTAGGTTTAGATATTTATATAACCCTCTGTATGAATTGTAATAACTTACAAATGTTAGCATGTTTCATGTTTCTAAAATGGTAAACATTGTAAACATTATATCAGAATGTTAGCTTCACCTAATTTTAACATCTCGTGGCTATATCTCTTGTTCGGGTTGGATAATCGTTTGCAACCATGCAGAGGGTATTTTCTGGAAGCAGTACCAATGTCAGGTGTGACTGTAGTGGAGCCCACCCATCATAGAATTGGAACACATAGAATGCACACAGTATGCATGCAATGTATTATTGCAGTGTCAAAGTATCAAGATTCTAGCACACCATATTTCCCAGCTCTACCAAGAACATGAAATCATTAACTTGAGCCCGCTGCTTACAGCCATTCCACCATGTGTGTACGTTTCTTTCACGGCTTCCATCCCTCACCTTGCAGCACACAGCAGCATTGTGTTATTCTCACACCTTCTTTAATGGCCCAGCTTTGGCAATAGCAAGCCCTAAGGCGTACAGAACTCGGAAAGTGTTCACAATGTCATTAATAGTCCTGACAACAGCTTAATGAGCCCCGGCCATCTGTTTATGAAAGCTTCAGGGAAAAGCGAGAGAGAGACAAGAAAATGTGATCCAGTAGCGATTTCCAGCTGTGTGAGCGCGCCTGATTTCCACTTGAACATTTCTAAACACATGAGGACATTTTAAGTGTAGTGACTTATGCAGCGTCATCTACAGTGAGTCAGTGACTGAGCCTGGGCTGTCTGCCCGGTATCAACAGCCTCTAAATCACAGCCTTCAACCATTGGACCACACTACCTCGCCTTTAGCGTCCTCGCCCCTCCTTCCTCTGTACCACCCTGGAGTGTCCTTAGGCCTTGTTTGGCTAAAGTATACACATGGCATGAGTAACTGAAGCCACCCAGGGCTCCCTGGCGCGGTGGCACGAGACACATACCGGGTTGCACAAGTCGGGAAGACAAAGTGTCCCGTCACTGTTTACGGTGTACTCAATGCCTGATGCATACAAATACACACAAAAACAATGACATAGCTCCAGGGAGGTAAATACAGCAGCATTGGCTTGCAGTAGTCCGCACAGGAAACTGATCTGTCACTTGATGCATTTCCAGATGTGTAGCGAGTCCGACACAGGGAGCTTAGAAATGCTCATTCTCCCTCTCAAGGGTCTCACATCTGTCACTTGGCTTTGATCATGTGTTTTCTAATCTTAAAGCAAGGGAAGGCAAGGACTGAAGTGACCATAGCTTGGTCCTGTTAGTAGTTGGCTAATTTCCTCTGTAGTCTGCTTTGAAAGCGACCGTTTCCATTTCCTCTGTTCCAGTTTCTTTGGTCCTCTCTGAACCCTCTAATAGAGAATAGCAGAATCCCCCAAAGGCAAGAAAGAGGTTAATGTGCAGATGGATGACTCTTGTGGCCACTTGTTTGTAAATGTTTCCATCAGGGGTTAAAAGATCTTAAAGGAGTACCATGTCAGGCACCCTGCATATGTGTGCAAATTGCAGATTCATTACAGTCTAGAATCACTGAGCTGCAAATGAATTTGGTGGGATGGGATGGGGGCGGGCGAGCGAGTGGTGGTAAGTGAAGTCTGGTGTGGGCAGCAATGATGGTGGTCCCCGACTGTCGATGCTCTCTCCCGTATTTCCCTCCCTTTACTCCCTCATTCCCAGTCCCCCGCCATCCTCAGCCCATCTGTTCCTGCTTGGCCTCTCCATCAGGTAGGCCCGAGCCATTGAGTTTTCATCTCATCGTATCTGATCAAGCCAGAAATGTGTGTGTGTGTGTGCGTGTGTGCGTGTGTGTGTGTGTGTGTGTGTGTGTGTGTGTGTGTGTGTGTGTGTGTGTGTGTGTGTGTGTGTGTGTGTGTGTGTGTGTGTGTGTGTGTGTGTGTGTGTGTGTGTGTGTGTGTGTGTGTGTGTGTGTGTGTGTGTGTGTGTGTGTGTGTGTACACCTGCCACACGTCTTTTTTTTTATATAACTGTCACCATTGTCAATAGCTTGCTATCAACTTACTTTTTAGGCCAATTAGCTCATGGGAAAAATATTTAGCAAAAGAAGAACATTGAGTGCAAGCTGCATTCTTTTTATCCTTTTAAACACGACAGGTAAGTAGTACAGGTGATATCAAACAATATCACATTCTTTCACTATTTCTTTCTCTTGAGAGACTATTTGTGACTGTTTTAAATCCAAACAGTTTCACTCCCTTTCCAAGCAAGTTCTGCAATTAATAAAACACATTTCAATTTCTCCAAAGGCATCAATTCACATTCTAAACGTCAACATTTGTATCGGAGGAGACTTGCCTGCAGTATTGCTTTACGGCCACTTACTGTATATTGAACTTTTATCGCTCAAACAAAAAGGCAAGCATGCACGCCGGCCAGATGAATCAATCCCACCCTTATTTAAGCAAATGGAAAGTATTTTATTTTCATTATTTGGGAAAAGTAGCTCTCAAGGTGGTCCCCAGTTTGAGTTTGAAGGGATGATTGGGATGATAGTGCAGTGCTGTAAGAGGTTTCTCAATAGTGGACATTATATGGTTTTCCCAGGGTCTGTGGTCATTTGTGAAATCCCGGTTTACACAGACTCTGCGTTGGGATCGTTTTACAACAGAAGGAAAAGAGACGAATGGAGCAGGCGCTTCGGTGTGGTGTGGAATCAGTTTGGAGATTTTTTCCTTTCATCCCACCTACAAAGGTCACTGTATGGGAACCCACTGTGTTTTATTGTCCCAGGGAATTGTTTTGAGCTCTCATTTCAGAGCAATATTTCTAGGCCTAGCCCTTGTTCTGTAATAAAGTAAAAACTTCCCCGTTGTCTGGGATCGGGTTACTAAGCATGAGTCATTTTTATAATGTGCCAGCCTCTCCTGTCAGGATGTTTTTGTTCTATTCCCTTTCAGTTAGTCCAAGGTACGTCTGCTAGAAAACACCTTCCAGTTATTACAGTATACATTTTCACATTGCCTCCCTAAATGTCATTCAAACTGTGGTTTCCTTTGTGTTTTTGCTTCAAGGTATTTAGCGGGAGCTTTGATTCAACAGCTTGAAAATTGTAATGTGCCAGAGTTGCTACTGCTTTTGTTCGCTTCACTTGCTCTAAACTCAGTGTGACATCAATTATTATTTATGTCCAGGTGCATTTCCACCTTGCCCCTGCTATTACTCTTTATGTTTCACCTAACACTTTAATGGCTACAAAGTCTCTGAATTGGTCATGCACGACGGTGTGTTAGTCAGATGTGTTTTACCTCTTCATGGCCGTAAGGTTCTCATTAGCAGCAGAGTGAGCGTTGTGTCAGAAGGTGGTCTGCACGTTGGCTCCAGTGTTTTCATGCTCAAAGGAGAACAGATTCCTGGGAATAATTAAAGTTAAATAATGAAATCACACAATGGGCATTGAGATAACCTGGTTAAAGTCAAATCTTGTACTTGATTTGTACAGTATCCTACCGTCTGCCGTATTTTAGTGCCGTCATTCTGATTTGATATATAACTGCAGCTGAAATATCTTTTTGTATTTTCTTCAATTTATTGTAGGAGCACGGTACAGTTTTAGCTTGCTGTGCAAACCTATTCAAATTGTTGTTATTTTTGGAATGTAACTCATCTATTCAAGTGTCAGTTTGCGATGACATTTGAATTGTATTATCTAAAGTTCACATCTGCAAGTCAAGATATTTATTTTTTACTGCACTGACAACAATACAAAATGCACATTGGCACACAAAAAAAAGAGTATACAAAGCCAAGGGACACCGTTTTTTCTTCTTATATACACAAATTTAAATAATTAAAGTGAATGTAACCAGATTAGGAAAGTGCATGTAAACGCAGAGTGTGTGATTGAGCGGTTGCGTCCCGGGCCCCAGACCTCTCTCAGCAGGGTTTATCTCAGACGGAAGGGGTCGCTGCCCTTTGTGCCACTGTATGTCCCCCTCTCATTCCCAAACCCTCCATCACATTGACACTTGGACGGACAAGCTGTCTTTCACACGGTCTGAAACATGCAGATGTCCCCTATTCATGTGTGTAAGCCCATCCGGCCAAAACAGGCAAACAGTTACGGGCCTATTACCACGAAACACTCAAAAACATAAACACTGCATCATTATCTTCATACTCCCGTCATAGCCATTTAAAGCAGACAACAAATTAAGCAAAGTCAGTGACCATAAACACAGGCTACGTGTTTGTGTTTTCTTGTGGGAAAGATCATTTTGTGAAGAATTTAAGAAACAAAGGATAAATCAGGACAGTGTTAAACACCAAGTTTATCTTTAGCTAATTGCAAAGATACTGCACAGAACTTTTTGGGTACAGTCCCACTGAGCTGCATTCCAGATGCTGATAGCGGTATTGGACCACCAAGGACTTTAAGTATACTTACATGACTTGAGATGTACAAAGACTCTAAAAAATGTTTCCCCCTGCTGCTTATCCATGCTCTCCGTGTCAGAGAGGCAGTGTTTGGTCTGTAAAGCGGCTTCTTTCATTTAACAAGTCTATAAGCAGAAGCTTGTTTTGTGGCCTGAAACCCCAACTGAATTTGAAAAACAAAGCTTTCTATATCAGTGCCCTTTTACTTGGTATAGTAGTCAGAATGCACTTTTAAAAGAGACATTATGAAACTGTCTACAGGAAAAGTCTGTTGATAGTGAAGAGTAACTTGTTTGTTGTTGCAGGAAAGACACATTATTAGCCGTGCTAACGACAAGACTCTTGAGATGGCAATATACTGTAGCATTTGTTCAAAGGGTCCTTATTATGTTTTTTTGGTTTTCCCTTTCCTGTAGTCTGTTTTAAAGTTTTCTGTGCACGTAAATGGTCTGCAAAGCCCAAAATCCCATAGTTCACGACAGAGGGAGAGTTTTTCCAACACAACCTGAAACGCCCCCATTGGACTTCTTTGTTTACTTTAGTAACATTACATTACATGTCACTTGCTAGACGCTTTTATCCAAAGCGACTTACAGTACAGTACATACTCAATCCCCACAGGAGCCATTTGGGGTGAAGTGTCTCAGGGACACAATGACATGCTGACTGCAGTGGGGTTTGAACCCGTGACCCCCTGATCCGAACACCAACGCACAACCCACTGCACCACACGCCTCCAGTAACATAGTGACATCACTATCTTACACTCACGCTTCTATTGCCTAGCGCTCTACCACATTGTACATTATTGGCTAAGGGTGGAACATCTCTTTTTGAACATTAAATCATATAAACATGTCACAATAGAGGCACACATTGCAATTATGAACATGGCCCCTTTAACCACATCGGTCCAGATTAAACTCCCTATTCTATACTATTTGATGAATTGCTCTTATTTTTGTTTTAATTTAGCAACAGCCTATTCCCATTAACCTCTATTGTGTAGAGCTGGTGGTAAATCTTAGACTTTATTTTGTCAAAGCCTGGACAAAAACAAAACTATAAACAAGGGGTAAGTGAGAGAAATATATTACATGTCACTTGTTAGACGCTTTTATCCAAAGCGACTTACATACTCAATACTGTGGACAATCCCCATAGGAGCAATTTGGGGAGAAGTGTCTTGCCCAGGGACACAACGACATGCTGACTGCAGTGGGGTTTGAACCTGTGACCCCCTGATCCCAACACCAACGCACTGCGCCACACGCCTCCATATATTGTTTGTACTTTCATGGCTCTGGTCTGTTTTGAAATCCATCTGGCTCATACATAATACATAATTGTTAACAGCTATACTGTACGGATGGTGGTGTTCATGAGCAGGTGTTTGACGTTGATGCTCTTAGAAGTTCAGTTTGTGCTAATTTGCTGTAAAACACTGACTTTTTTATTCAGGCTTTGGCAGAGGACTATAAAGAAGGAAATGGGGTGTCTTGCCAACATCAAGCCACAACTGGAATTAGTATTTATTTGACACAATGTCTTTGATTAGAAAGGCTTTTATGATTTAATAGGCCAAGACATAGAAGCCATATGGCATGTTTCTTATTAAGATGCTCAGCCCACCAAAAGAGCTCTGTGAATCCTGATATCCAGGGGAGATTTGACTGAACTGAACAATGCTGGTGAGATAAACCAGCGAGAACATTTAAGCATGGATTTTTCATAAATCATTTGTGCACCAAAATACAACATTCAAATGCATTTCAACACTTGTTCTTCGTTGGGAAAGTTGATTTTATTCCCCTACCATTCTTACACAACCTGTGGCTGCATGCTGTTTCATGGAGAAGGAGACTGCCAAGTAGCACTGCGTACTCCAAATATTTGTGTGGTCAACTGGACAGTGTTGTTGCGGTTGGATCCCATCAGTGATGCTCAAACACTCTTGAACTTGCTTTATGTTTTACACTGCGCTTTGCATGTATTATGTTTGCAATGAATACAATGGGGCTGTTTCAAGGGAGGAGAGGTTAAAGGGGACCTATCATGCTAAATGCACTTTTTGATGTATTTTATACATAAATACGTGTCCCCGGTGTGTCAGGGAACTGAATAAAACCCTCTCTCTTTTCCTCCGTACCCAAATCTCTAAACGGAGCTGATCCAGATTTGAATATCCGAATATCGGAAATGTAGGCTGGCTTTACAACCACAGCATTATCAGTAACGTTGCTATCAGAAACAATGCCCGACTGTTTTGGACGTAATATGGTCGGTGTTTACATTAGCATCGCTAACACTCAGAGCTAACCTGCACTGGAGAGCATGTGTGTGAAGAAGCAGGAAATAAAAAGGAACTCACCTTGTGGTATCACCGGCAAGAGAGAAAGCCTTTGAGCTCCATACTGTTTCAGAAATAATCCTTGATAATCCATGATATGGCGTTTCATCACGGCAGTATTTAGTTTAGACAGTAGCTGCGGGTCCCGCATGAGCTCAGCCCCCTCCTTTTTTATTAGTTGTCCATTTTTATTTTTTTAAAGCTTTCTACCCAAAATCAGCACTTTTGAAACAGGAAGTGAAATAGAGCGATATGAGGCATGGCTAAAATGTGTGATCTGTTTGGTATTTTGAGCAAAACACTTTTTTTATATATCTGAGACCTATGCTATTGCCTAAAAATAGCACTTTAATGTCCTGTTTCAACTGAGCAGCATGAGCATTTGTTCTGGGTTTAAACACGTGATTAGTCAATAAATGTTGGTTTATTTGCCAAATGGAAATTACAATAATGATGTGAAATGCTATATAATGTATGTTCTGATCATATTTTGAATCAATACCAGAGAAAATACATGCTGAGAGTCAAAAATACGGGTAAAATACTCGGCCCATCGTAATTTAAGGAACTTAAGGAACTCTATGTATTCTCTTTCTCTTGGACATCTGTTGTTGTTTGTCAACTTATTTCTCTCAAATGTTGTACTCCATTACAGCTCCATAAAGTTGGTATTAGTCCTGTCGTTAGGTCGTATGAAGGTCAAGAATGAAATCTGACACTCATACAGGTCTTTGTTAACATTTTACTTTTTTTTTATCACATCCACATGTTGCATTGTATAAGGCCTGCGAAACATTTTGAATGCATTTTAATCCGTACTTTTCATCTTGCACTTGTACCTTTTCATGCATGAGATGTGCAGTTTGTGTTAGCTTCTCGATTACAAAGGCCATTTTTTCCTTTATTCTCACTTCAAATCTTGTGCTACTCACAGAGTACTGTCTAAATAGCTAACTCTGACTAGGAACAGTAAAGCATTATCTGGTAATCAATATAGAATTTGGCAGTATCGGTAGCCACAGTCGAGGTAAATAAACTTCTATCGTTGTTGAAATACAGCTCGGTTACTGTAAGCTCTGCATTGATTCATCACCGCTGTAGACCTCTAATGTAGACAGAAATGAAACTTGAGAGAGTAACACAAACTTGAACACATGAAAACTGAGAAATCATCACATTTATTAGAAATGGCGTGCGCTCCAAGATTAACTGCAAAGTCCAGGCCATCCTTAAATCACTGTGCCTGCAGCCTCATTAGCAGGCAGCAGAGGAGAATAAGTAATATTTTAGCAAATGTCTGCATACCCAAGTGTGACACATTCACTGGTGGCCACACACAGAGGTGTCATGTGTTTGTACCTGTCTTTGTTGAATGCTTAGCAACCAGTGGCATTTTCATTTTTGACTCTTGGAGAGCCACACGACCAAATTAGTTTCCATCATTACTCTACGTCTAAAGGAACCCCTTTGAAACTTTGTATGGCATGCAAACTGTTTTTAAAGCTACATGTAGTGTTCCTACTAAAAACTTCTTTTTTTTTGCTGAATAATCATTTACGTCTCATGCTACTCATGCTGCAGCCGTGATGTGGTATTATACAAGAGACAATCCCTGTTGTCCCTTTTCGGACGTGTAATTAGCTAACGTTTTGTTGTTTACTGTTATCAGACAATGATACTACAGATTATTCAATTATTATTTAAATATTTCGTTTAGTTATTGCATTCATTTGTATAGTACTGTATCATGTCTGTATCATCTTTTGTTTCATTTGTATTTTCTTTGGTTTTACACGCTCGAAAAAAATAAATAAACTAAAACTAAACTAAACTGATATCTGTCAGCCAATGACCCAATGAATGAATGAAGCCACTAAATGTGACTCGTTTTTGGGTTTACTGTGTCTCCACGTTTCTGACCTGGTCATCAACTTTCGAGGCTGACCGTCTTGTGTGCAATCAAATATCTTTTTATGCAAAATTGTAGAAATCTTGTGTCTGTGGTACAATGTTACTCGTGAGAGCAGAAACACACCAAACCCAGTTACTGGACATTATTTATACCATTGACTTTACAACATGAAATGTGTATTTTCTTTTTTCTGTGGTTTCAGAATGATAGTTAGTAGAATTTGACATTTCAAGCTAACAAAATATCACGGAGCATTTTAAAGCCAAATACTATATTGACACATGGATACATAAAGGAGGCAGCGCTGTATACAGATTATGCCAATGATAATTGTTTAGCAGGTTGTTTGGACTGGCTGTGTGTCACAGTGTGGAGTCCTGGCTAAATATTTACTGGGTGCTGGGGGGGGGGGGGGGGTTAGGAGGCATGCTTGGCCAAGCTTGTGTCTGTGGTTCAGGATCAAGGAGACGGAGAGGGGGTAAGATGGCGAAGTCATGGCCACCGACTGATGTCATTAGAGAGCCAGTGATGCTCACTCCTGACCCTTTTACCATTTAGGGGGCCTGGACTGATATGAGTGTTATTGACCCTGAGGCCATGCATGGCATGTTTGGGGTCTGCAGAATATATCCCATGCCTTAACCTATACAACGAAGCCAATTATAGCTGTGAAAGGCCAAACAATACAATCCATCAGTCAGGTTTCTTGGGTAAACAGGAATGGGCGTTCCATGTTGGGGTGTAAACTCCAAATCCCAGAGAAGCTAAGGGTCAGTGGAGCTGTTTGATTGTCTAATTGGCGTTTCTGTTAGTGTATGTGTCTGAGAGAAAAAGAGAGAACGAGAGATTAAAAAAAGGAGAGTAAGGGTAACTGTGCATGTGTGTGTGTGTGAGTGTGTGTGTGTGGTGTGTGTGTGGTGTGTGTGTGTGTGTGTGTGTGTGTGTGTGTGTGTGCGTGTGTGCGTGCGTGCGTGCGCGCGTGTGTGTGTGTGTGTGTGTGTGTGTGTGTGTGCGCGTGTGTGCGTGCGTGTGTGTGTGTGTGTGTGTGTGTGTGTGTCACTGCGCAAACATACGGGTCTGGAGGCACCGAGACACCTAATGAATGTGTGTTTGTCCTTCAGACCCCACACACCTCTGTTTATTTGAACATGGGATAGTGTTCCTGAGCTGTTTTATCTTCCCTGTGTTTGCCACTTAACACGTTCACCGCAGGGTTGGCTGTGCAGCAGAGTGCACCGCTTTTTGGGGGAAAAAAGGTGACGAAAAAAAAGTCAGCCTGACAATAATGATAGACAAACAAACTGTATCTTGTAGTTTGTGGATACAATGTTCCTCTTCATTATTGTTCAGTCTTCATTATGGTGATAATCCAAACAGCTCCAGCGCAGACGGTGCCAAGGGCAACAGGCCAACGGAAGATTGGCGGTCGGTTTAGTGTCAATGATGTGGTGATGTGGGTCAGGGATAGCAGCAGCAGCCATCATTGCACAGTGGCTAAGAGCCCAGCCAGACCACCGGGGAGGAGGCCTTCACCTCTTTCCTCAGCCATCAATCACTCACATACATATAAGCAAAGATAGATACAAGCAAACAAAACCAGACGCTCATCCTTACATCTCGACATTATGTGTAATCTACACTTACTTTCAGCCAGAATTACCCACAATAAAAGACGTTCTAATTGACACTTTGCTGTATATTATTCATGCCCGACTCCGTCCCGAACATTGATTCATGTGTTTTTCGTAAGTGACCGTATGTTTACTATGTCTTAAATGTTCATGTTATTTCTTTTTTTAAATGTCCCAGATAGAAGTCTCAAGGCCATAGTATGAACGTTAACAAAATGATGAGTTATTCTGCCGAACGTTTTGTGAAATGGGCCTGACTGCGATAAATAAATAAATGACCCCCAATTGTAATGTTAACAAGCTTTGCTGGAGGGAATTTCAAATGATTTTCGTCCGTCTAACAAGCACTTTGGTTAAAGCCATATAATGCCTTTAATTCTCAGGGTCAAACAAGGCCTTAATAAACACTGACCTCTGGCTTTACGTTCACAGATAGGGGGTTTACGTCCCTTATATCAGGCCAGACCCTCTTTAATGTGCATTGCCGTATCTAGCTTACTTAGTAAAGGGGCAAACTAAAAACCACCCAGGTAGCACTGATTTATGTTTGAAAGGAAACCTGACCAGAGGCATCACCATCAAATGTTATTCCTACCCTGTTTAAATCACTACAAGGTAGTCACTGTAGACATTTAATCTGAATGCAAACTCAATGCAGCTAAAAGCATTGTTTGTAACAATTGTTCCGTTTTCTACAATCTTTAGAAAATATAATATCAACTGTGTCTGTGGAAGATCAAAAGAGTCCTGGACTTTGTGTCTTTGTCTCTGCTCTTTCATATTACCGCAAGGATTCCCTGTGCACCAAACCTGCTCAGCATTATGTCAGTAATGGTGAAGTGTGTCTCTGACCTTTGGGCCCTCAGTGTGTCTTATGTGGAGGCCTGCTACTCATCTGGCATTAGCTGTTTCATGCTGCTATCAAAACTGACAGTTATTAATGTTTATGGTCTGCATGAAATTCACCATGAAAGCGGCGATTAGAGGGATGAGAGGAGTGTCTGGAGGTGTTGAAAAATATGTGAAAACTTGATATATATATAGCACGGCTAGGTGATTGTGGATTCTACTGAGTTTGATTATTAAATGAGCATATGCTTGTAAATCAATTTTATTATTGCATAGGCCGCTAAATTAAGTGTATAGTTTATTTCAGTTTTTCTCATTCTTAGTTCACACACACACATATGGAGTGTACCACACACACACACACACACACACACACACACACACACACACACACACACACACACACACACACACACACACACACACACACACACACACACACACACACACACACACACACACACACACACACACACACACACACACACACAGGCTGCCCTGATGTAGCACCTCTTTAATTCACACCAGCACTTGCTATTCTTCGCTGGTGGTGTGATAGTATTCGCTGAGAGTCGTTCCTCCTGAGTCTTTCAGTTGTCTCAAACACTCTTCAGCGCAAGGCCTTATTGCCCACCCAAAGAGGTTATAGGGATTCTCGACTGCCCTCTCTCTCCCTAAGTGGGTGGTCCTCTGGGGTATGGCTGAGGCACAGGTGGAGCATTGTAGGGGTGCTCACAAAAATAACCCCCCTCACTTCTCACCAACAACCCCTCTCCCCACCCGCTTTTGCCACGCCTGCTCTACGGAAAGGTGGACTACATTTTGCAGAACCCTCCATTGGACCGTTAAGGCACTAAACACTGAAGGTGAAATGTTGACACCAACATGTGTGTGTGAGCCACACTTGGAAAATCTGGGCAAATGAAACACTCATATACAATACAGCATTCTCTAGCTCTTTCGTAAATAAACAGTTTTGATTTTAAACATGCTTTTGTTTAGAAGGTGTCATAACGAGGCGCTTGTAAAATATAATGCTTAATAAAGTTTTTATCGCAAATGCCGTGTATGTAAAAAAAAAAAAGGGAAAAGATTCCCCTTTACCCTCCTAAAAAGATTCCCATGCTCTGGCTTTGTAAATAATTACAGTTCTGCTGAATGTGTTTTATAAAGTTTACATGGCAGGTTCAGTGCACCCTATCTGTTGTTTGGAACCCTGCAAACCACCAGCAAGATGTTGACATATGGCTAGCTCTGCAGTGCACAGGGCATGGATTACTTGGGAGCATAATAAACAGGAGCATAAAGAGGGATCTGTGCCCTGAGAGGGGTGACTCTCCTCGGACCTCCTTGTCTTAATATCACTGTCTGTCTCCAGCTTTCTGAAACCCTCTCGGTTTGTAGGGATGCTGCACGTACTCACACTCTCATCACACACAATCAGACTCCGCTGGTAAGAGGCGACCAGCCACCTGCTTATAAGTGCTAACAGAGTGATTTATTGTAAAAGCACGATGAAGATAGACAACTAACATGTGTCCTGATAACCCTGCAAACCCAGAAGTGACAGGATAACAGCAGTATAAAGATAACATAATGAAGAAAATGTGTTTTATCATGACATGGAGTTGACACATAAACTCATAATAGAGAGATATTTGTTCAGGAATACAGCAGGTGCTGCCCGTTGTGATATTGCAATGCTAGTTTGCACAAAGACTTGGCTGTGCTCTCCATCCACCTGCACTAAGGTAAAGAGATGCCAGAATGTCTGATTCAATGAAGCATTTATACTAGGTCAAGTCACATAGTGGTCTGCTTGCTTTCCACCTGTACACCAATGCCGAGTGTATTTTGCACAAAAAAACAGGTAAAGCTTGTTAACATCCTGTTGAGCATCTTATTGCAGGAAGACGCCGTTAAGATTGACGACTTTGGCAAGGTTGTCAAACACGCGGTGACAGGTACTTCACACAATGATGGGATAGCAGAGGAATCAGCCAACTTTATGTGAGGCTAAACATCCATTATCAGAGTTCCTATCCTCTTACGTCTCACATAACTTCCTGCTCAGATCTTTGCGAGGGCCAGATGGTTACATTGGCCACTGGGGATTGCAAGAAGCCCAGAAAGACAGTTTTACAATGTGCAATTACGGGACAGATAAACTAAACGCTCAACAAAGCAAGGCATTTCCAGATCCCTGGCTTCCAGACTTTGATAAGGAACTGCATTCCTTGGCCAATTTACTCTCTTCAGAATAGAAATACCAGCGCTAATGAAAACTCTTACTGTAGCTTGATGTGAGATTCTTTCTCAGTCTAATGAAGGCAGTGTGCTGAAGATATACCGTAAAGCATGCCTGAGTGGGGAACCATCATTGTGTCCCTAGAAAGCTTTTGCAAAGCGCTCAAATCTGTCTGAATTGTTTTTGCTTTGGTCACATGCCAATTGATGCTAAGGGGATAGAGTTTCTTAACCAATGAGCATGGCTTCACATATTGCTACACTCAGAGTTCAGCCTGTTTTGTTCCACATTAACATTTCACAGAGAGATCAGGCGCCTGCCCTCTGTGCTTTACCCCAGGGAGCAAGAATCCCCCATAAACTGACACTGATACAATCTCCAGGTAATGGCTGCCTGAGGATATAGTGTGTGTGTGCGTGTGCGTGTGCGTGTGCGTGTGCGTGTGTGTGTGTGTGCGTGTGTGTGTGTGTGTGTGTGTGTGTGTGTGTGCGTGTGCGTGTGTGTGTGTGTGTGTGTGTGTGACTCTTAGAGGTACCCAACACCACTGGTGTGGTCACAGGGCCAAAGTTCACTCAGAAATGTGTGGCCTGGGGTCGAGAGGTGCTATGGCCTCCGTTAACGGTGAGGGTAGAGTTTCAACCTCCACCCTCGCCCTTACATTTCTCACCATGACACGCGTGACGACCCCCACCTTTTAGTCAGGTGACAAAGGCTTGATGAAGGTGAAGAAAGAGCGGACAACAGAACAGGACAGCAGGGCTTTACGAAACAGAAAGAGATGGCAGAGGCTCAGTGGTTTAAATGTGTTGATTTGTTTAAGTCAAGTTGGAGAAAGTCAGTGCGAAACATAAAAAGGGATTGTTGGAAAGGTTTGTGAACGACTTGAATATCAAAGCGGGTGTGTTGATGGTGCGATGGTGTAAACGCATGGTTCACATTTGTAATAAATAGTCTCTACATTTGGAGCAACGGTGTATTTGAGTACAATCACTCCAATACAGAACTTAGGTACAATGATGAGGTTCTTCACCCTTCCACTTCCACCTAATGCTACTTCATATTTTAACTTGTATTTCCCTTCTTTATTTTATTTAACAGATGTAGCTACCTGTTTCTTTGCCAATCAAGAACTATGGCCATCGAAGAAAATGTACATCGTTTATATAACAGACATTTGAAGTAACAATAAAATGTTCATGACCAATACAATCAATGGGCAATACAAGTACTTTAACATTTAAGTATTTCAAGCTGGAGTGTGCTACTTTTGTCTCCCTCCTCTGGCAGTGGCATTATTTACTATTTAGAGACTTCAACTAAGCAGCAGCTACCAGAATGATAAAGGCTTGAGTGGGTGCTCCACATCGAAAAGAAACTCAGCAGGTCCAACATATCGGTGCAGATGTAGCATTGAAGTCGGTTAAAGGCGGCAACCACAATGAAATGCGGCAAGCTCACCACCTAAGCTCTCTTAATCCGCATTTCATGAGCTTTTTTGCAAGCGCTTGAATGCAAAAAGCTAATTTTCAGGAAACCGCTCCGCACTCCCGCTTTAACGCAATGTCAACCTGGAATAACAGATTGTGGCCACTTGGGGCAGTTCACCTTAAAACAGTGACTTACCTGTTAGTTAGTGTGTTTCTAGCCACTTGACCAGGTTAGGTAATTCAGTCTCCTTTTTTTAAATCGACACTAACTCCTGCAGGAAAAATCTGGCTCTTCGCGTTAAAATGCTCCACTTTGTTGCTGCCTGCTAACTTTGTCTGCCTGGTTTTCTCTTTGCTTTGAAGATAGCGTAGGTTTATTAGACCTCTTTTGCTAAATATAGTCACAATTGTGAAAAGCCCACAAATCGTTAAGTTGAATGCCGTACAACACAGTCATCTGATCCTTTGTTAAAATAAAGCCAAGATTAGTGCAGCTTTAATAAATATCTTAATACTTCCAGCGGTTGAGCAAAGGCATACAGCATTGTTCTGACGTGTCCACAAACAGAAGCTTTTCTCTGAAATCACGGTGACAGCTTCAGTAGTGATCTCTAGTCACATATGTTATTAATTGGTGCAACTCGCAAACAAAGACACACACCCATATGCAGACACAAACACACATTCTCAGCAGGAACTGTTTAAGTGTTCCCCAGACAGTATGTGATCCTCAGACAGGACAGTGCTTCCTCCTCTCGTAGGCAGGTCTTGTCTGAAGGATCAGTCTGGCGAGGTCATCCAGACAGATAGGAGGATCTCTCTCCTTTATGATGCTCCTGAGCCCGCTCGCAAAAATGTTTTTTCTCCTCCGTCCCAACTGATGTTACTAGCAAATGTTGATGACAACTTGTTGAGACTCTTCAGATAGTTTTTTTGCGCTTTAGCTTCAGTTTCCCCCCTCATTGTTCTTTATTTCAATCCTTCCCTTTCTGTCAGTTCATTTCTATCTCTATATACCTGCACCTTTTCTATTTTAGAGGATGCAGATCTGTTAATACCCTGTTCATTTTACACATGAACATTATTTCTTATGCAACGTTCTCCCTCTTGTTTTTTGTGCCTTTGCAGATTTACCTCCTCGCCTCTTTCTCTGTCTCGCTTCCTCTGTCTCTGTCTCGCTGCTGGTGTTTTTCTGAAAAATAACAAGGTCTGGGGCTGTGCGTGTGCATGTGTTTTGCGCTGGCTGTATAGATGGGCTGGCTGCACTGGGCTGGCTTCTTGTGTGGTCCCCCGGCAAACTTTATGATTTATTCAGCTAAAGGCAGAGGAGCACGACCCCCAGTGACCACAGAGAGAGAGCTGCACGTGGGTTTAATGATTTCACCACAAAAATGTCTGCTATGGCTGGGTCTGCATGGAGCTCAGAGCCCCCCCACTGGCTGAATGATGGGGAAGGGGAGGGAGGGCGGAGGGTTGAAAAGAGAGCTCGGCTGACCGGCCTGAGTCAATACAAACGCTTACCACTACAGATCTACTTGGAGGGATTACGAGGGAAGAAGAGGACAGACAGAAAGCTACATCCGATTGGCATGTTCAAAATGTTTTAAACTCCTGTCTTTACCGAACGCTCGGTGATTCCTGCATGTTATTTTCATCGCGCATTCTCATATTTGTCTTCAACCCCCTACTTTGTAATTCTACTCAAGGTTCAAGGCTTTTATTGGTCATGCGTACATAGCTACAGTGTAGTTATGACGATGAAAATGTTAGGTCACAGTCTCCTCCAACAGTGCAACACAATAAAACAGATAAAATAGGGCAAGTAAATACAAAAAGAAAAATTGTGAAATAGTGCAATAAGAGTCTATATACAAGTGATTGGAATATGATATATTAGATGAATAATTTGTAAATTGCAGCCAGATTAATGTTGTGGATGTTGTTTCAAAAGTTCAGGTGTTTAATAGTCCATGGCCTGTGGGATGGAACTGTCCCTGAGTCTGGTGGTTTTAGTCCGGATGCTGCGGTACCGCCTGCCAGACGGCAGCAGACAGAACAGTTTGTGGGTGGAGTGATGGGGGTCTTTTGAAATCCTCAGCGCTTTCTTTAAGGTTAACCTGGTATTTTTACTCCACTGCATTTATTTTAGTTACTTTACAGATTTGGATTAATGATGTGAAACATAAACAACCCTTAAATCAGACTTTCGTTACACCTGAGTACAATTCAGTGAAGGTGATTGTCAAGTGCCAACAATCAGGAGAGATATTTGATAGTTGGTGCTTGAGAAGACAAAAGAATGATCTGCAGATCCCTATAAAGCATATTCATTACTCGTTATTGTCTAACTGTTCATTAAAAACTGTATATAATTCCTATTTTGCACATCCCTTTCAAGATTTCAAGATTTGTAAAGGTTTATTGACATATCTACACAACTAGTTATGCAATGAATGAAAAACTTGGGTCACAGGTTCCTCAATAAGACATCTATCAATATATGATATGGTACCTCCACCATTAAACTGTCATATTCTGCACACTTCTTATTCTATCTACATACATATTATAAGAGTATAATAAATATGTAAAATGTCAGTTAAAATAAGTGCAACATAGTTACCATTGCAGGAAAGTTGATTGTCAAGTCCCAAAACAAGCCATGCAATATATTAGACTTTAAGTACTTTGTCAGGCTTAATATTTATCTGTAGATACCCCCAAAGCTTTTTGCTTACATGTATTTAAAATAAGACCTTAACCTAAAGTATTAATTAATGTTTTAATAAAGCCTAATTAGTTTGTCTGTTTTGCACATCCTCCTATTAATATCGTTGTACATCCGACACTAAACTGTTTTATTCTAAATATCATTTACAGTATCTTCTTGATATTTTCTATTCTATATTTCTATCATTGACTTTCTACTTTCCTCCTATTTTGTATGTACTCTTAATATTTAAATGTTTTCATCAAATATAACATATTCAACAAAACATGCAGCAGACCTTAGGCAAGGCAAGGCCAGTTTATTTATACAGCACCTTTCAACACAAGGCAATGCAAAGTGCTTTACAAAAATGAAAGACATTAAGAAAATGGCATTTAAAAACAGTCATTAAAAAGCAACACAATCTACCTGCATTGCAATTACTCTAAACATGTAATAACGTGCTTTAACCACTAGATGGTGCGGGTTAAAAACGTCACGTTTACAGTGTTAACACAATAAATTACTATTATTATAGTTATTTAATAATATTACTATTAACTTTATTGTGAAATTAAAACAGAACGGTAAAAGAATAGCCCGATCTCTGTAGATAAATCAAGAACTAAGCCAGATGTGTAATGTTTAATGCAGACGAACCATTTATTACAATGCATTTATGTGATGACTTTCAAAGAGTAAAGCAAGCACTAGCTGAATAAAGTATGATTTTATATTTTACGAAACGTTTTTTTCACATGGAATACAGTCGGAGGTCAACCAATCACAGAGCTTGAGGACTAACCATGGGGTTTGTCGAGCAAAGTGCATGGTGTAGTCTCAAACGATAACTGAGGATTCTGGGTATAGTGTAGTGTCTTCGGCCAGCCTAAACTCCGATACAACTATATGTTTCTCCGAATCGAAGGGGAAAAACACAAAAGCATTGTACACAATTTAAACCAATCAATGTTGTGTAATTAACAAGGATAATCTGGTGTTTTTGAGTTGATGAGTAGTGCAGATATCACTGTAAAAATCAATCGACAGTAAGGAGAATACTTACTTCCGGGTGTAAAATGCTCCGTTATCCAATGAGAATGGACGCTCACATTGCCTTTAACTGCTGCCAACATGGACCGATGCGGTGCTCCCCTGAGCGTCAAATACTGCCGCCGATGGGAATACATTACAACCAGTTGAAAGTTCTTTGCATACTTGAAATTCTACCAAGCCCGGCGTACTTCGTAGCGAGAAATTTCGAGGCTGCACATGTGTAGACTCCGCGGTCTTAAAATCTCCACAATGCTTTGCGCACGGACCAATTTCCCCAAATCTGTGGCGGAAAATGTAAGGCGGGGCCTCTCATATGGCGCACACCTGCACACTTGCTCACCTGTTCCACTCTTCGTTTTCCGAATGCCAGGAAGTATTCTTGCCTCGCTTCTGAAGCAAGTGACTCGGAAGACATTGAGAAACACCCCGGGTGCTTCACAACTGTGCCAAAAGACCCTGACGTCCCTATTGGACTATCAGGGAGTGAGACTGTGGCCGTTTCTCAATCTCGAGGATAGTCCAAGCCAATATTTCAAGGATGCTACGTCATCGAGTGCCGCTGAAGTACTGTTCCAATCTCCAGCATACTTGGAATTCCACCAAGGCCGCGTCCTTGGTTTGGGGGAAATTTCGAGGCTGCACATGTGTAGACTTCGCGTCCTTAAAATCCCCACAATGCTTTGCGCACGGGCCAATTTCAAAAAAACTTGCAGAGAATGGCTGAACCGACGCAGCACACATTTAAATGTAAGTATGTAGTGGCGTAGAACATGTGTTGGTAAATATGTTACTTTGTTACATTTGTTTGTTATCACCAAAAATGTGTTCCGTGAAAGTAAAGCAAGTTCATAATTAGATAGACATCGTGAGGTATTTATTTTCGGTACAGTTTATGTTGAAACCGTTAGAGAGAGTGGCACACTTGTTAGCCTGTTCCATTCTTATTCGTTTTCCGAAGCCGTGGCTTGGAAGTATACTTGCTTCGTTTCTGAAGGAAGTGACTTGGAAGTACGCGACTACCAAGCCAGTATCCTCGAGATTGAGAAACGGCCTGTTGGTGTTTCTCAATGTCGAGGAAGGCTGCTCCAGAGCCACTATTTCAAGCATACTACGTCATCAAGTGCCGCCAAAGGACTGTTCCAATGTCCAGCATACTTGGAATTCTACCGAAGCCGGCGTACTTCGTAGCGAGAAATTTCGAGGCTGCACATGTGTAGACTCTGCGGTCTTAAAATCCCCACAATGCTTTGCGCACGGACCAATTTCCAAATCTTTGGCGGAAATAGCGCTCCATTTAAGGCGGGCCTCTCATATGACGCACACCTGCACACATTACATTTAGCTGACGCTTTTATCCAAAGCGACAAACTTGAAGAAAACAGAATCATATAAGTACATCAGGCTTCATAGAGCAAAAACATTTCAAGTGCTACTCAACTGGCTTTAGATAAGCCAGTCCTTTATTAGTATATAAGTGCTCTGTTAGCAGTTCTATTGCTCGAAGTGGAGTCGAAAGAGATGAGTTTTCAGTCTGCGCCGGAAGGTGTGTAAGCTATCTGCTGTCCTGATGTCAATGGGGAGCTCATTCCACCATTTTGGAGCCAGGATAGCAAACCCACGTGTTTTTGCTGATGGGAACTTGGGTCCCCTTCGCAGTGAGGGTGCAGCGAGCTGTTTTGTTGATGTGCGCGTGCTGGGGTGTACGGTTTAGCCATGTCCTGGATGTAGGAAGGGCCAGATCCATTCGCAGCATGGTACGCAAGTACACCTGTTAGCCTGTTCCACAATTCTTTGTTTTCCGAGGCTAGGAAGGATTCTTGCCTCGTGCTTCTGAAGCAAGTGACTCGGAAGACATGTGCTACCAAGCAAGCGTCCTCGACATTGAGAAACACCCACTGTGTTGGTTGAAGTGACACACATTGAGCTTCAAAACTGTTCTTGAGAAACATTTGAGTGATGCCAAGGAGACTACATCCATTTTTTCATAGGCTTTGGGTGACACACAACTAATAAGCTATGATAGATTCCTTCAACTTCTCTGAAACTCTGTTCTATCAAAATCAGCACTTAAGCCTGCTGTTGATAAATTACTTGAGTTCACTAAAGTTGAACTTGCCGCAAAAGATTAATTGGGATCTACTTTGTCCCTATGATTGATTCCCTGTGTTCCATTGGAATTAATTAATTCTGCTGAGACATTTCAGTTGTTGAAATGCATTACAGCTTTGTTTGTGCACGCAAACCTACATTCTTCCTGCTGTGGACAGAAGCACGTGCAGGGAAGTATCACTTACATCAAAGTAGGTTTTTAGTCTGGATGCCTCTCAAGCGTCCCTGTGTGTGTCAGAGGGTGAAGCTGTATCAAACCAGTCATCATTACAAGCTCATTCCTCAACCCCAGGAGGGATTACACAACGGTCAGTGCTTTGTGGGTGTGACCCAGGCTTCTCCGTTAACCCCAGGCTCCGGGCTCAGTGAGTAATGAGTCCACCCTGCAGAACCCCAGCACACGCCCAGGGCCCAAGGAAATGTATGTGCTCACCATGTCTGGTATGACAACCCCCCTCCTCGACTAGCCAGGAACAGAAACTCATATCTGCTGCTCTGTCTTTGATCCCAGGCAATCCCACCCACAAAACATATTATGTGCTCAATGGCCAGCTATGTAAGGTTTAATGGCTTATTTCATCTCATAGGTCTTAAAACAACAATGTACACATAGACGCACACATACCTTGTCTCTGTCTGCCTGTTTCTCTCTCTTCTTCCTGTATCTCTCTATTTTTCTATCACACACACAGGCTACACAGGTCCAGACATAAATCAATATGACTCAAAATGCAAAGAAAAACATTGAGCCAAAACATACGGCGATGATGAAGGCATGTATTTGCTCAACGGGGTCTGCGATGATATGTGAATGGACCATTTTGTTTGGGGAGAAAAATGAAGGTGAATTAATTGATGTGCAGGCAGTGTAATTTAACGTCCAAGGGCCTGTTGAGCCCATTATAGTCAACTGGGGATTTCTTCCGATTTCATGGGTTAGCAGCTGAGCAGGCTTCCTTAGTACGTGACATTGAGAGAAAAGAGTAAAGGTTTGGGAGAAAAGAAGGGTCTTCCACTTTTCAACTCAGTTATGGAAGTGGAAAGATCCAGAGGGGAGATGTGTAAGAGATGATTATCCTTGCCGTGAGACAGCTCTTGTTGGTCTCTACTTCTTTTCTGTCTCAACTCTTGTCGTGCTGGTTTCCTCTCCCCTCTTCTTGCTTCCTCCTTGGAAGGATTTGGTAATACCAATCGGTTCCAAGTGTGACATATCCTCTGGGTCCTGCTCGGCGACTCTCCCCTCCCCTGCCATCCTGTCCCTCTTTAAGGAGCGTTTGTTTTGGGCCTTGTCACCACCATGCACCCTGTGGTTGCAGCCACGATGGTGGCGAACCGTCTCTTGCTAATTACCGCACTCCAGATGAGTCACGGAGGAAGAGAGACCAAGAGAGAGGCGTTCTCCGCTATTTTTGGCCCCTGACATCGGCCCCATTAGAGACTTTCCCCTCCATGCCTACCCCTCTCTGTCCCTCTGATCTCTGGACCTCCTCAACAGATGAAACAAGCACTTTGAGGAGGGCCTCAGTCACTGGATCCGCTCCTCTCTCTGCTGGCCTGGTGTGAACAGCTGCCTGTTTTGGTTTGTGTCATACTCACAAACACTCATACACACAAACAGTGTTTGGGTTTCAAGGCCTCTCTCGGCAGGTCCTCGGTGTCCTATGAGTTATGACAAACGTTAGTATGCTCCCTTTCACATTGCTTTAGCACATGCTGCCAGAGTAGATTGCCGTGTTTTCTATAGGTCATTTGGCCTCCACCCAGTGTTTGAACAGCTGTAATCAGCACTCACCATTAATAACTTGGAGAAAGCGAGATTGGCTATAGATGGAGTCTTTATTAATAAGAAAAACAGAGCATTTACACAGTAACATGTGCTGAGTAGATAATACATCTGAATGTTCTCTTCCCATAGCAGATGCTGCTTCATGTGGAATAATGTCATGTATACATTAGGCCATTGTTCATTCATTTGTTTTATGAAAATACCCACATCCACCAAGACGCCAGAATCGGACTGGTGGGAGTTCTCTGTTTCTTAATGTTTATTGGTTGGAGAATTGAAAAACATCCATAGGGAGTGAGTGCTTCAGTGCTTGCCTACACATTTCCATTTGTCATTGATGGAAATGAGCACATTTGTTTCATTTTCACAAAGACACATTGGGAGTAGTAAAAACTGTACTCACACCGCTTTTAGGACACCACAGCGTGATCCAAATTAGACTTCATGTGCCACTTTGTAATGACTAGCTACAGCCTCAATTTTACCCTTGACAAGATTTAAGTAAGGACCTATTTGCTCTGGCATCAGTGGTGTAGGTGGCAGCGCAGCGGGCCGGCGGGTCGGACATGTGCTCTCAGCCAGAGCAATCTATCATTACCAGAGTAATAAGGGGAATTTACTCTTTTTCTGTCTTACAATTGAGAGCAAAATGAATGCTTCCACACAAAGTGATTATCAAGAGGGGTTGCCAAAGGAGAGGTTGCTAGAATCCCCTATTGCTTTCTTTTTCTCTTTTTTTATCCCAGTGGGTAAGCAGGGCTGATCGTCGGCTGAATGCTGTCTAATTTAGTGCTGACCTCGACAAAGTTACAGAGTCTCCCAAGGTCATATAGCCGCTCCTATACTAGTCGTTTTTACTGGGCATGTCAGGGTGCAGTGCGCTTGTTTTGGTTCCTAATAGCTCTATTTATTTTAGCAGTTAAAATAATGTCACAACCAAATGGCCATTATGCCATGCTAGCGGTGTGTTTGTAAGGATGCCAAAACACTGAACGAGACTGAAATATCTCACTGCACGGATTGAGCCATGAGATTTGGAATAAATATACTTACTGACAAAATCATGAAACATAATGATTTTGGTGATCCCCTCACAACCTTGAAGTTGACATTTATTTTGTTGAGTTAAATGTCTAGGCTATTTGATGTATTGCTATTGAATTTGGTGCAGAAATGAACATTTCCAACTGGATATTTTTCTTTTAACTTTGATGATAAACCTAACTTTTCATCCAGCTACATGATAAGGTCACATTTGTAATGTATCATAACATATTCATATATGACCAAATACCTGAGAAACGGATGACCTTCCCATCAGAATGAGCTGTATGTTGCTCTAACTGATAAATACAATACCATATAACCATTAATCTATCGTTCACCTCTATGCTCCATCTGTCAAACTTGAGTCAATATTTTCTCCAACCTTGGTGTTCGTCATCCGGACTTGTCTTCCAAGAGAATGAAAGATATTGCACTGTGTGGCATTGAATAATGTTCTCCTCAGGAGTATTATTCCTGTAGGTTTTTACAGCCGCTGTGTTGGAAATCACTCATTGTTGTGTGGTCTCTCTCTCATTTTCCATTGTGTGGTCAAGAGAATTGAGTGCGCCTCGTACAGCGCTCCATCCTGCCCAGTCAACAGAACAGGGGGGCCTCTCACAGCAACCAACAGTCGTTTGAAGATGAGGTTTGTGGCTAGTTTCCACCCACAACGCCAAGCTGTCTCTGATTAGACCTGGGATCTAATTTGAGAAGGGGGCTGAGACTGGGTTTTGGGGTGTGGGGGTCTGTGTGGCGCAGCCATCCTCTCCCAGAGGGCCTTCAGCTCAAGGGCTTGTGTGCTTGACTTTCTCTCGAGAAATGCATCCTGATGGTACGAATAAAAGTACAAGAAGCACATGCAGACAGGGAGATGAATGGGAGAAGCCCTACATCCTCCTACAGAGGAAGCCCCTGTCTTAGCTCCTAGCCATGATATTGCCCCCCAGTCAACACACACACACACACACACACACACACACACACACACACACACACACACACACACACACACACACACACACACACACACACACACACACACACACACACACACACACACACACACACACACACACACACACACACACACACACACACACACACACAGGGTCTCCTGGTCCCAGTAATCATGACGTTGGTCGACCCTTTGACCCAAGTGATGTATTTCTGTGCAGTGTGTCAGCTCCCTAAGTGTGTTTTCTGGCTCCAGTCTGGGTCATGCATTGTCAGGAATGTTGATGAAAAATGACAGGCCATTATTACATCCCATGGCTGTCCCCTCCTCTCTTCCCCTGCCTCACCACTGATAGAGAAATACTGTGGGAAAAATGTCCGAGCCCACATTGAATACCACGTTTGTATATCTAATATCGAGACGAGAATTGATCAGAATAATAAAACCTGGCATCTTTTTTGTTTTGCTCAGCTAGCCGTCCTCTCATCTTGCCTCCTTCATTCTACTCCATTAGGTTTTTATGGACTCAAGTTTCGCTGTGGAGGTCATTGTGGTGCTAATGTTCTGCAGGGTGGGGAACAAAGCGCAGGGCATTTAAAAGAAGCCCTGGTTCCTGAGGGAGGAGATCAGGCAGCTGCAGGCAGGGGGTGTGAAGGTTTAGGTTACCTGAACACACTGACTCTTCTCCCCGAGGCTCAGGACCACCTGGGTAGCCGGCGCTGCTCCTCAGGGGAATCAGATAGTGTGGAAACAAGAGGATAGACACATACAGAGTTCGCACACACACACAAAAACAAAATGACGTTCTCACGCGCACACACACTGAGGTGATGAACCCGCACATCTCCAGCCTCCACTGACCTATATCAGCTGAGCACAACTCCCGGGGTCTCGGGTGGATGTCAAGAGGTGTGGTGGCTGTCAGTGACGGTTGACCCTGCACCAGTTCTCTGATATCTCCTGTCACACATCACTGCCCAGGAAGCACTTTCCTTTCTCTTCTGGTCTCTACACACTTCATCATGCTGTCTGACTACAACAAGGCTCAAACCACAGACCGCTGACCCGTGTGTATGCATGTTCGAGTGTCTGTGTGAGTCGAGCAGCACTTGTGGATTATACGCCTTGATTTTTTTCCCATAAACCAATTATATTTGCTTATAGCTTGATATCATTGGTTCTACATTATGTTTCAAGTCAAAGATCTGGTACCCAGACAACTCCACCCAGACGAATAACGCACAGGTTTACTAAAAGTGCTGCATAAACAAAACGCTGCAAGAAGCTCAAAACATAACAGAAACGGGGACACTAAAAAGTGATGCACACAACAGCGCGCTTTTTAAAGTTCGGGGATTATACAGTTTGCCAACAATCACTGTCACTGCAAATAAAAAAAGTATGTTTTAACGGCTTATTTTAACAATGTGATTGCATGATTCCTTCTGATAGTATTGCAAATATGCTGTAAGAGAAATTGAAGATGTTGTTTAATTGTTGAATATATTTATGATCCACGTCAAGTATTCAGTTTCGGCGGCATTTTCTCAGTTTTTCCAAAGGTCTTCTCATCAGGGCGCTATAAATAAACAACAACGGCAGATCTGTAATATACAATGCAGCCGAACCGTGTATTACAATGCCGTTATGTGATGACTTTCAAAGAGAAAAGCAAGAACACTCGGAATTAAGTATTATTTTATTCTTTTAAAACGTTTTCCGGATTTCATATCATATAAACACCAAATCCCAGCATGCATTGCGGCTAAAACATCCAATAAACGAGCTTAAAACCATAGCTGAGGATCTTGGGTAATCGCTCGAAATGCCTACGTCTGTTTCCGGTTATATTTATTTTGAAATTCAGTTCCTGACGGATGCCAAAAAAGCCCGAGATTATGGAATTAAACCAATAAATAAAAGCAAGGATAATTGAGTGTTATTGGTGAGTAAATAACATTGTGTTATTTTGAAAATAATAACAAATTAAAGGAAAAAAGATTTAAAAAATACAGATTTCAGTATCCTGAGGCTCTGAGCCCCATTTATTTTCCACAGACGGAAACAAAAGTACGAAATTATACGATTTCAAATAAAAGCAATAACTGTGGCTTGATATTGAGTAAGAACATGTTTTTATGAACCACACAGCTTCCGGTCTTCCTCGACCCGACCGGAGAAAAATACGTGCTGCAGGCAGTAGAAATACATTGCTTTTAAAATCGTGCTGTGCAACACGAAAAAAAGGGGCAAATCGTGTTGCTGAACACGAATCAATAGATTAAAAATAGTGTTGGTGAACACGAAATGCCGTGAGACTGGGTTGGCTGTAAGCTAGCTAGCTAATGTAGCTAACATAGTCATTTCAAATATACTGACAAAACACTTACAATTATGAAACAGACTAACTCTGCTAACAGTGATTGTGGGCCAACTTTATAATCAGCCACCATAGATACTGATACTGAAACTATTATTGCAAACAAAATATTAATTGTTATCAATAACTTGTTATACAAACTTTATTCTTGTCCTTGGAAACACAAATGTAAACCCAAACTCAATCTGCTGATCAAGATCACGTGATACAATCAAACGATTTGGAAAAAACAAGTCTAATAACTGGACCTTGAGGTGAGATCTTTTATCCACAAGTGTCTCATTTTCAACCTATAAACCTCTTCATAGTGGACAGGAAGTTATTTTAGTGTTCAGCAAAACAAAAAGAAAACATCTAAAAGTCGATGACTACTGGACAAACCTCTCAATATGATGCTCCAAGCAAGCTACAGTACTAATGGGATTGTAAGTGTCAGTCTTATCAAAAACCAGTAACAGTAGTTCAAACAAAACATACATTTAGGTATAATAAAGATAAACAAGCATTGCAAACATACTCTTAGCATGAATGGAAAAGCTGTCTTCAGTGTAAAATCTCGAAAGACACACAGTGCACTACATGCTCAGCACAAAACAGCAGACAGACACAATCATAGGCTGTTGCAAACATTGTGGATTTAGCAGTTAAAGAGCCAGATATTTCCCGCATGAGGGATAAAAACACAAATCTGAATGACTATTGGAATTCAATTCACCAGATGGCCATAAACCAACTCCAACAAAATCATTATGTTGCTCCGTAACTGCTAAATGTGTAAATAAACATGTGTTTGCTATAAGATTTTGTAATATTAACTTAAATTTAAATAAAACATCAGAGTTAAGTTATCGCAGGTTTGACTGTGAACGCTTTCCTAAAAGAAAGCTGCTCCGAGGTGCTGAAAAACGTAAGACAGAGCACATTCGTGGTACATAATGTATGATTATTTATTGCGAGGGGACGTGCATAATTTTCTTTCCAACTATATCATAACATTGAAAGTGTTTCTACAATGAGTAATGATTCAGATAATGAGCAGCTCTGGCCATAATTGGTTAACAGGAGAATAGAAAATGAATGGAGGGGAAAACCCGAGAGGTGGTGTCCATATTGTAGTCCATATATAGCACATGTACATATGAATTACGTTATTCCCGTCAGCCATAATTTCCACTCATTTAAAAGCACCAGTAGATTTAAATCACAGCAGGCTGAGAATAGTTCTTGTCTTAATATCTGGAAGCATTTAGATGTTGTTGTTTTTGCTCAGCAAACACTTCAAAGTGGAAAGAGTGCTGTGGTTGACCACAGGGGGGAAATATGGTTTCTGATCAGCTCGCTAATTACCTTCCACAGAGTAAATATGAGTAAAAAAACCAGTAAGAAAAACAGCCACCCGGGTGTAAATGCTAGCACAAATGTGGTCTTCAGATGCTTTATAAAGTAAAGATGTGTGTTTGAGGGCGTTATGTGGGTTACTACACTCCAGTGTTTGTAATGCTGCTGCAGCTATACCCAGCAGTATCATCCCCACCCAGACCTCCCCTACTTGTTGACTAATGCCTTGTTTAATGCAGTGCAGTTGATGCAGCCTTTTTTGGTGCTTAGCACTGTCTCTACAATGCAGGACCATGACAGCTTCTGTATGTGTAGATATCTGTCACCTTCCAAACATTTGTCACTCCTACAGGGATTTGATGATTTTCACATCTTGTTCGCTGTTACAGAGCTTAACTTTACGCTTCATGACCCTCGAGTGCAGCGTTGCATAAAGGAGGTGGTGAGAGCACACACTGTCTGTACTTCTCTGCTTGTCTGCCCACTGTTGTTCAATCACAATCTTGTAGTTTCCTGCCAAACCTCCACTATGCTGCTCTTGACCGCAGTCCAGTTTGGAACATGTGGACTGCGGCTTGACATCCACTTGTGCACAGGTCAGGATGACGGGGCGGGATGATGATGTGTCTCTCGAGCACCTTCCTCTCTCTGTAATGTAATGTAAACAGCTTCAAGTATATTACACTGGGCTGCTTCCTGCTGCTATGTGTGTGGCATGCTGCGTACGTCAGCTGATGAGACATAAAGTGAGTCTGTTTGCGCAGTTATAAATACAAGGGCTGTGAATGGAAGCAGCCAAATTACCAAGGACTGTTGTGATTTAACTGTCAAAATGAGGGGTGGAAAATCGTGCAGAAATTGATTATGACAAGAAGCTGACAATGACATGAAAATCCTTTTTGGATAAAGTTGAGTTTTTTCTAACGTGGATGCCAGGATTATACATGTATTGCAACATATTTTCCTGGAGATTGATGAAGAAAACACAAACCGATGTTTGTCGTTTACAAATGGACCTCAGGCATCCTTGGATTTTTATCCCTGCTTGTTTCCTTTTTATATTCAAAGCATGAAAGGCTAAGTCAACAATAAGGTTGTTGTTTAGTGCACATGTAACACAGCACAAACCAAAGTCAGCCAAGTAAATGTGAAGCGTAACCTGCAAACAAATCAAAATAACAATGTTTGATCATTTTATTTACTTTTGTGCTATGTCAAAGACATAATCTTCTTATTTTCTCGTGCCTGTTTTGTGACTTTTCCTTTTTGTCCCCACAATGGCCCCTCATGCTATTGGAAAGTGTCCTTGGGTTTCTTGAAAGGCGCTATATAAATCCAAATTATTATTAACTTCACCATGTGATGAACATATTTCAGAATGATTTTTGAATTCAAAGATAACGAAGCTCCTACTCACATCTCTTTCTAGCCGCATATCTTGACATCACCATTTTCAATGTGATTTGATAATTAGATTTCTGTTATATGATGAGCCACAAAAATCAAACAAACTTTGTTGTCGGTGATAAATATGTCTCTTAAAATAAACTTGATTTCATCAACTTGGAGATGAATCAACGCACTACATGGCGACTCAAGGGTCATGCGACACGCAGGGTTGGCAGCATGTCCTTTACCCCCGCCCCTCAACGACGCCCACCAAAATCACCGAAGCAGAGACGCGCACCATCTCCCTCTGCTTCATCACCATGCCTACCACAATCATCCAAACCACAACAATACAAGGAAGATGGAAGCAGATTTCCAAACCCCCCTTTCTACAGTGTAGCCCTCACCCTGCCCTCCTATGATGAGAGGAGCAGGGTGGTGGGTCCTCCCTCCCCTTCAAAGCCTGATAGGGATGTGTGTGTACAAAACGCTGCAAACTGATATCTGCTGGGTCCAGGTTCAAGGGCGTATGGCACTCTCAACTCTTTCCAGGACATGCCGGGGCCTGCCTGTAGCTTTGCCGATATCTGTGTTGATAGGTAATAGATTAAGAGCGGTGAATCATCTTAGAAACAGGAAGCGCTCAAACGTTTGTGTGAGTTTATCAAATTTAGCAGTGATTCCATGTCAGCCACAGCTTGTCACAAAAAACCTGACTGATAGTGTGTTTAACAAACTTAAACTAGCTTTATTAAATGTCAGGTCTTTGGCAGGAAAAACATTTTTAATCAATGATGTTATCACTGAGCACAATCTCGATTTTATGTTTTTAACAGAAACTTGGATTGAACAAAATAACAGTGCAGCTGTTCTTATCGAATCAACCCCTCCCAACTTTAGTTTTATGAGTCAGGAAAGAATGCATAAGAGAGGAGGTGGAGTTGCTATTCTGTTCAATGATTCCCTTCAATGCAGGAAGACATCTTATGGGAACTTTGATTCTTTTGAATATGTGGCCCTTCAGCTGAAATGCTCCTCTCGAGCTCTGTTCCTAAATATCTATAGACCACCCAAATACTGTGCAAGCTTTTTTGATGATTTTACTGAACTGCTGTCTATAGTGTGTATTGACTTTGACCGTCTAGTCATTGTTGGTGATTTTAACATCCATGTTGACAACCCCCAGGACAGAGGGGCAAAAGAACTGTTTTGTGTTCTTGATAGCTATGGACTGACTCAGTGATGGAGCCCACGCACAATAAGGGGCACACTCTGGACTTAATTATCTCAAAGGGTCTGAATATCTCTAAGGTTGTGGTGACTGATGTTGCACTCTCTGACCATTCCTGTGTTTTCTTTGAGAGCTCTATTTCTGTTCACACAAATGTTCAAAAAGAGATAACCACAAAGCGATATTTAACTGAAGATTCTAGGGAAATGTTTACTCAGAATTTTTCTTCCACACTTGCCCCTGCTAACATCTCAGTAAATGAGCTAGTAGATCATTTTAATTCAAAAAAATGTAAATGTTATAGATACCATTGCTCCAACTAAGGTAAAGGAAGTGTCTGGGAAGAAAATATCTCCATGGAGAAAGGCCATGACCGTGAAAACAGAAAAAAGAGAATGTCGAAAAGCGGAACGCAGGTGGCGAAAAACAAATCTCCAGGTTCACTTTGAAATCTATAAAGAGAGACTTGGCCTTTATAATTTGGAATTGAAAAACGCACGACAATCGTTCTTCTCTGACATCATTACCAAAAACAACGCACGTGCCTTGTTTGCTACCGTCGACAGACTAACTAACCCCCCAGTGTCAGTAGCCTCTGAATTTATATCCACCAGGGCGTGCAATGATTTTGCCTCCTTCTTCACTGACAAAATTCAGAAAATCAGACAAGCAGTCAGTGCCTCTGCATCAGGTATAGCAAATGTTTTCTCCCTGTGTCCACCTAATATCAATTCAAACACCATGACACAATTCCATCAGATTAATGAAAAAAACCTAGGACATTATTCAACTTCTGAAATCCTCCTCCTGCTGCCTTGATATTATTCCAACAGGATTTTTCAAAGATGTTTTGCCTTGCATGGCCTCAGATCTACTTCATATAGTAAACAAATCTCTTCACTCAGGTATTTTTCCACAGGCCCTGAAAACTGCAGTCATTAACCGCTCTTAAAAAATAATAATCTAGATGCTTCAGTAATGAACAATTACAGGCCCATATCAAACCTCCCATTTATGTCTTTATGTCTTTATTAGGATCCCCATTAGCACTAGCATGAGCATTGGCTATTATTCCTGGGGTCCTCACACACTCAAAACATACATAAACATACATACAACAAAATTAAAACAAAACAGCTCATAATTTCATGCAATTTACAGTGAAATGAAGTGAAAACTAAAATGGTCATCCAATTATCGCCATCCAAAGGCCAAACAAAAGTAAATACAAATAAGTGTACATAATAATATATGCATACATAGCCACAGGCACAGTTCAAATTTACTTTGTAAATATGTAAATAATTTTTTAGCAACCTTTTGAAATGTACTTGAGAATTTTCCTGAATGATGTGAACCGGTAAAGAGTTCCAGCTGATCATGGCTCTGTACATGACTGTTTTCTGTTCCATATTTGATTTAGATTTGGGTAATACAAACCTTCCTTCTATTGTATGTCAGTGTCTCCAGCATTTCAGTGACTCTGGTTCTGTAGGAGCACTGCAGTGCACATCGTGCTGCCTTATTTTGTGCTACTTGTAGTTTGTTTAAATCTTTTTCAGAAGCACTAGACCATATAGCCAAACAATAATCAAGCTGACAGAACCAAAGCATCCAAAACTTGTCTACTGACATCCATAGGCACATATTTTATAATTATTTTTACAAGTGACACACCCCTTCCCATTTTACATACAACATTATCAATTTGTTTAGACCAAGATCATTTATGATCCAGGGTTATACCTAGCAATTGTGTCTCCTTGACCTGTTCAATTTCAATATGGTTTAAATGTAGTTGCAATTTTGGTTCACCTTTTAACTGATGATTTGATCCTATTAATAACGATTTTGTTTTTCCCGCATTAACTACCAACTTATTATTTATGACCCACTCTGATATCAGTAGTAGATCTTTATTCATAACATTTGTCAACTCTCTTGTAGTTGATGCTGCATAATATATTGTTGAGTCATCTGCATACATTACAATTTTAGCTTTTTCTAACACTAATGGTAGGTCATTTGTAAAAATAGAAAATAAAAGTGGTCCCAAACAACTACCCTGAGGTACTCCACAAGTGACTGTTTTCATCTTTGAGAGACTTCCATTAAAACAAACAGTTTGACTTCGATTTGTCAGGTAATTTTCTAACCACTTCAGCATTTCAAAATGAAAACCATATTGTTCCAGCTTGTGCAACAACAAAGAATGGTCAATGACATCAAAAGCAGAACTAAAATCGAGTAGTACTGCACCCACTAACTTCCTATTATCTAGTTCGCCCTTCCAGTCATCTGTCATTTGTGTTAAAGCAGTGCATATGGAATGGCCAGGTCTGTAAGCATGTTGATACACAGTATTAAGTTTGTTACCCTCAAAGTATTTTTGTATTTGATTGAAAATTATTCTCTCCATTATCTTTGCTAATGCTGGTAATAAACTTATTGGACGGCTAATTGTACCAGAAAATGGTCCAGCTGGATTTTTTGCAAGTGGAATAATTTTTGCAATTTTCCATGCCTGTGGGCAAATACATTTATCAATACTCAAATTTATAATATGACAGATAGGCTCTGCAACAAATTAGCAACATATCTAAGAAATGTACCAACTAAATTATCCACTCCTGGTGGTTTATCATTACATTTACCTAGTAGACATTCAACATCTGTAATTGTCACTTTTTCTATTTTAAATGTACACTTCTTATTTTTCACAATTAAATCCTTTATTAGAAATGTGGAGTTACTATTTATAGTTTGATTCATATTTCTCCTAAAATGTTTTACTTTATCAAGAAAATAATCATTCAGATGATTAGCAATTTGTACTGGTTTTGTCAAAAATGTCGGCTTACGGCCCATCATGCCATTCACTAAACTCCACAGTTTTTTCTTGTCATCATTTATCTCTCTAACTGTTTTTTATTTTTATTTAATGCTGTAACATAATTCCTTAACCTTCTATAAATGTGCCCATCTGACTCATAACTTGATGAGAGAGCTAAACATTTTTGCATCATCTCTTTGTTTCATTAGATCCCTTAATTCCTCATCTAACCAGGGTGCTCTAAAGTTCCTTACAGTCTGTTTTCTAAGTGGAGCATGTTTATCAATCACCTGCATGAATAACAAATTAAAGACATCAAGAGCATCATCTGGATCGACTTTCTCAAAAACATATTTCCAACATATCTTTTGAACATCCTGTATAAATGACTCTTCACTAAAATATTTCATTGATCTCCTCACAATGACTTTTGGTTTAGCTTTTGGCATCTTTGTCTTTCTCACGATAATTATTACATTATGATCAGAACACACATTGATATTGCCTGAGAACATACATGGATAAAATTAGTAAATATATGATCAATACAAGTTGCACTTTTTGACCCATCTTTCTTTATGCATATCCTAGTAGGTTTAGTCACCATTTGTACCAAGTTACATGTATTAATTATTGTCTGCAGCTTGTTTTTAAGGGCACAGTGCAACATATTCCAGTCAATATTTAAATCTCCGATAAAATAAATCTCTCTGTCAAGATCACAAACTTTGTCTAACATTTCACATAATTTGTCTGAATAAATTAAGTTTGCATTTGGAGGTCTGTAACAACATCCTACCAACAAAGGTTTCAAGTGAGGTAAATTAATTTGCAACCAAAGTACTTCAATATCAGCAGACATCAAATCATATCTCACTTTAGCTGGTATTTGCTTTTGACTGTATACTGCCACCCCACCTCCATATGTATTCCTGTCCTATCTAAATATACTATATCCATCAATGTCCACAGAAGCGTCATTAAATGTGTCATCTAAGTGAGTTTCAGATATTGCTAACAAATGAATACCACATGATAATATTTCCTCTATCTCAGACACTTTATTTCTTAGACTACATATATTTATGTGAGCCAATTTAAACCCTTTACTTGGTAACTTATTCAACATTAAGATGGCAATTTAAATGTTATCTCTTTTTCACTTCCTATCAAAATGAGAGCTGACCTAAAACATACATGTAACACAATTTCAACCACACATACCATCACATACATAACATTTATCATTTATCATTTCAACATTTAGCTAGGTAAAATCATTGAAAAAGTTGTTTTTCAACAGTTGAGTAATTTCTTGCATTTAAATAACTGTTTCGATGTGTTCCAGTCAAGCTTTCGTCAAAACCACAGCACTGAGACTGCTCTTGGAAAGATATTCAATTACATCCACTTAAACACAGACAGTGGCAGAACTTCAGTGTTAGTATTATTAGATCTCAGTGCTGCGTTTGACACTGTTGACCACAACATATTACTAGACCGACTGGAAAACTGGGTGGGACTTTCGGAAACAGTTCTAAATTGGTTTGAATCCTACTTAAAGGACAGAAACAACTTTGTTTCTATAGGTAAATACACATCTGAGTTGACAAATATGACATGTGGGGTTCCTCAAGGCTCCATCTTGGGGCCTCTTCTCTTTAACGTCTACATGCTACCACTGGCTCAGATAATGAAGAACAACAAAATAAGTTGCCATAGCTATGCAGATGACACACACATGTACATAACAATTTCACCAGGAGACTATGCTACAATTCAAACACTGAGTAAGTGCATTGAACAGATCAATGACTGAATGTGTCAGAACTTTCTCCAATTAAACAAAGATAAAACTGAAGTAATAGTTTTTGGAGCCAAGGCAGAACGTATAAAAGTTAGCGCTGAGCTTCAGCCTGCAATGTTCAAAACAACAGATAAGACAGAAATCTAGGTGTAGACTCTGACCTGAGTTTCAACAGTCACATTAAAACAGTTACTAAATCAGCCTACTATCACCTAAAGAATATATCTAGGATTAAAAGACTAATGTCACAGCAGGATTTGGAAAAACTTGTCCATGCTTTTATCTTCAGTAGACTCGACTACTTGTAATGGTGTATTTACAGGTGTCACTAAAACATCTATTAGAAAGCTGCAGCTGATTCAGAACGCCGCTGCTCGAGTCCTCACTAACACTAAGAAAGTGGATCACATCACTCCTGTTCTGAAGTCTTTACACTGGCTTCCTGTGTGTCAAAGAATAGATTTCAAAAATACTGCTGCTGGTTTATAAAGCTTTGAATGGTTTAGGCCCAAAATACATTTCTGACCTCCTGCTAAATTATGAACCATCCAGATCTCTCAGGTCTTCAGGGACTGGTCAGCTTTCTGTCCCCATAGTCAGAACTAAACACGGAGAAGCAGCGTTCAGTTATTATGCTCCAAATATCTGGAACAAACTACCAGAAACCTGCAGGTCCGCTGCAACTCTGACTACTTTAAAATCCAGGCTGAAGACTTTTATTTTTGTCGCTGCTTGTAATTGAACTATTCATATCTTAGACTGCACTGTAACTTTTATCCATGTATTTTTTCTTTTAATGTTTATTTTATTAGCTTTTCTTTTTAATGACTGATTTTAAATGCCATTTTCTTAATGTCTTTAATTTTTTGTAAAGCACTTTCAATTGCCTTGTGTTGAAAAGTGCTATATAAATAAACTTGCCTTGCCTTGCCTACATTGTTGAGCATTTTCTTTAACCCAAACCACCAAAACTCAAATTGGAGCTACGATCAATAATATCTTTGATTTGGAGTCAGCAAAGCCTAAAAACTCATTGAAGTGTATCTGTGGCGGAACAAAGGCAAAGCAAAGAGAGAAAGTGGCAGAGAGCACGGTGCGGTGACCTGGAGGTCATTGGCAGTAGATAATCTGGTATGAGAACAACTGATAGCCTGTCAGTAATGATGGGGCCTAACGCTGGTGAAGAAAAAGGAGGGGAGCAGCAGAAGAAAGAAAGAAACCTACTGAGAACTCCCCTATGTTTTTTGTCATCTGTGTGCCAAATTAGGGTGAGAGGGGAGAGGAAAGAGGGGGGAGGGTGAGGAGAGCGAAAGAGAGAGTGCAGATGGACCACACCGACTGACTGGTTGGACTAATGTGGACGTTTTCTCTCCGGGGTCAGATATTTACTCCTAATTAGCCAGAGGAATGCGACGCATGAGAGCGGAACAGATACGTTACCGTTTTGGCCGGAATTTCCTCTCTTTCCGTGGCATGCGCTGCTTTAACGTGATTAGGTATGGCACTTATCAGAGGAGATGAAAGCACTCAGGGGTCGGTGACGCATTGCTGGACACCCCTGCTTTGCTCCCACTTCACTCCCATTTCCACCACAACCCTCCCCGTGGTCATTACTGGTTGTGCTGTGTGTCATGGTACGAGGAAAACTGGGTTTCTGATTTACAGTAAGATGGCCACCGTGCCCTCTCGTGACACTTGCTGCACACCCAGATCAAAAGGGAGTTGTTTGGAATAAACAGGCAGGGAGACTTTCCATTAAAATGATTTTTATAGAAGGAACTTAAAATGAGATAAACAAGTTTTATGAGGTGGAGAGAGTTGCATGCTGTTGTCAGGAAGTGAGACAATTTCCATTGTGTATTTGTGTGTATGCACGTTTTTCAATACAAGCGAGTCAGAGCAGAATTAGTGGTGGCACTCCAGCGCAGAGAAAAGCTTGTGGCAGCGGCAGGCCTAACTTTCCGCTAATGATGGATTAGAAGGCTTTAAATGGCAGATGAAGCTAGTTGTTATTGGCAGACTTGGTGTGGTATAGCTTTAATCTGCATTTGTGGTTTTCTCGAGTAAAAGGCCCAATCCCGACCTTGGCTCTCAGCAGAGATATTGTCTTCTGCATTCATCATGTCTCAAAAGTATTTCTTGGTGGAATTCAAGGAGCGAAAAAAACAAAAACAGTTTTCATTTTTATGCATTTTCTACCAAAGTACAATTTCCTACCAAGTGAATTTCTGTGAAATTGTCCAGAGTAACAGAGCTCAGCGTCTGCCAAGAGGCATTGTTGCTGATCTTCTCGGTTGATCTGTCCATTCTCCACTGGTCCAGACTGAAATATCTCATCAAATAACGAATGGATTGTCTTGAAATTTGGTACAGATGGCCACAGTGTCCAGAAGATGAATCCTAATTACTTTGACGACCCTGTGACTTCATCTAGGAATACCAATGGGCTTCACTTCTAGTTTGAAGAGTTGCTATAAGATACATGTACAAGATTAACATTTTCTACAGACACTCCCAAGTTCCCACGTGATGAATCATATTCTGATGATCGACTGACTTTTACTCTAGGTCCACCATGAGGTTAACACTTACCTTTTTGAGTGAAATATCTCGATAACTGTTGGCTTAATACTATCCTCAGCCTCCCCTGCACTTTGTGTTGATAATTATCCAATGCAAATATTGTCACACAATAAACTTACATGGTTAACATTATACCTGCTAAACTCAAAGCACCAATGTGGCTAAGTACAGCCTCGCGCTAGCATGGCTTAAGTCTTATTGAAATGGATTTATTTCAGTATGTGATTACCACAAAATGTATTATGTTTGTCTCTCATGTTTTGGGGTTGCAGTACAAAATTGGAGACTGGAAACCAGGACACATTTAATGAGAAAACTTAATTTTGTTTGATTTGGGTGAAGCAGCCCTTTAATGTTTAGTCATGAGGCTCTTGGTAAATGGCGTGCGGAGGACAGAAATGTGTTAACCTTCATGTTGAGGAAGAAGCTGGTGGTCTTTTCTACTGATGTGGTTCTGAATTCAGGCTAAACATATA